>NW_027466067.1:8650000-8795000 GCF_046127955.1 Nelusetta ayraudi | reverse complement strand
AATATGACAAATATGAAGACGGAAAGGGAAAGCTGCAAAAAGGAAAAAAACAAAGTGAGTTGCACTTGTGGCAATCTGGCTCGACAAAAGTAGGTTAATTTGGTTCGTTTGTTTAAGCGTCCAGAGAAGCTGCTAATTATTAAATAGATGGAAAGGCTTGATTAAAAATCAAAAAAAAATAATATTCAAAATTACACTTGGCACACACTTATTTGAAACACAACTGGGACATTTCCACATTGTTTCTCTAAAGTCAAGCCATCACAGGGGGTCTTACGAGTCTGTTGGGCTCGTTGGAAAACCTGCTGTCACCTTTAGAAACAAGGATTTTATTCGAGTAAGAAGAAAAGACAGAATCAAAGCCGTACACTGAGCAACAATCCATTAACGCTGCAGGGTATGGGAACAACTGATCCTCGGCACTTTCAGTCTGACACTTTAATGTCTTTAAATGCCTCCAACCCCTATATTTTCCCAACTTCTGCTTCAGGAACTTTGCTCTCGGTGGGATGATTGACTGACGCAGGAGTGGGAAACGCAAAACACTTCCTGCTTTAATGTGCGTAGGCACAAACAAAAAAACAACCCTCATAAACCAGGGCTGGAGTCAAAACAAAAGTGAATAATTGAACAACAAATGAGTTTGTCACACTGAAAGCTTCCTGTTCCTGCAGGACTTGAGGAGACAGTCGGCAAAGGGAGTGAAGGAGGAGTCGGTCTTGCCCTGGTTTGGACTGGTGCAAGGCTGAGAAGGGAACCTGATGGAGGTTCTCCAACAGAATGTGATTGGCTTTGTTCTCTTAAGACAATAAACCTACCATCCAGGTGTCCAGAACTACGACAATCACTTTTGCCATTCAGCGTTTTTTTTTTTTTTTGGCCATGAATCTATTTTAACGTCAATTTCGTACCCGCTAATGGCAGTGAACCGGCGGTATTTGCCTCCCGTTCATTCATTTGGTCGCGTCGGTTCGTGGCCGTGTGCTCATTTGTTGGGAAAATCAAGATTCCATGAGGAGAAATCAGGAGAAGACGAACGCGGTGGAGAAGGCTTCAGTTACCTGATGCAGGGCGGTGAGGCCGTCTTCGTTGCAGAGGTCCGGGCTCACGTTATTCCTCAGCAGGTAGCGCACTGGAGGGAGAAGGGGATGGAGAAGGACACGGTCAAGCACACAGGTTGGGGAAAAAACAGAACTCGGACGTTTGCTGCAGTGATAATTAAAGTGGCGATTTCCCCTCAGTTGGCTTAACAAAAAAAAACAAAAAAAAAAACCCAGAACTTCCTTGTTGGGACGTTATAACAAATCCAGCCGCCTTGCAGCTCTGCACAGTCCCACTCTCACTGATTAAAAAAAAAAAAAAAAAAAAAAAATCTATGGCTGCACGTTGAGATATTGTGAAAACACTTTTGACTCCGGCGGCGAGGTCGCACCACGTTCGGCGCCGCACCTGCCCTGCTATAAATTCAATATTTTAGAGAGTGAGAGAGCAAACATGGGGCCGCGGAATGAGGAGCGTGATGAGATTCCGCACGACGCTCATCCTCCGTCAGCCGATTGCGGCTGCTGCCGCTGCCGTCTGCCTTCACCTTCCTGGTACTCGCTGAAATCGCCGCCGCCGATCAATCTGCCATCCATTAATCTCAACTGCATCATCCCTTCAGGAGCTTTAATCTCTCAAATCATCGGCTCCCATGACAGGACGTTACCCAACTGACCTCACGGAGGGGTGGGCAGTGGCTCAGTGTGTGTGTGTGTGTGTGTGTGTGTGCGTGTGTACGTAGCATGATGTCATGACGCTCGGGATTACATTGTTTGCCCGCCGACCATTTTGAAGGCGTAAAACCTTTTGGCTCGCACCCTAATACACAAAATATCAGCTATCATCAGCTGAATACTGGCCACCTGTCAGCTAGCGCTCGTAAATCTGAGCAGGAAGCGGCTCTCGGCGTCATCATGATCCTCAGGTTTTGGCCGGCAGAGCCCAGCTGAGAGGCAGAGAGTGTAGAAAGCAGCTTGCGATGCTGAATGTTGGGCGGAGGGATTTTTTTGCGACGGCATCTTGCTCTCCAAAGAGGAAAGATGAGACCACATTGTGTGTGTTTAGGTTATATTTATCGACGAGTGCTTTATTTGAAAGGGTTTTCAGTTCTGTTCAACCCGCTGACATAATGGAGAACAGACAACCCGACAACTGGATTCAGAATTGAAAATTTCATTTTCTTTATTTGTGCTTGTGACATCGAGTCATGATTGACATTTTGAGGCTGTTTTTTCTATTTTTCTATTTGCCGGTACTTCCATCTCATTGACGTATGGCAGCAGCACGCCGGCAGAGATTAAAAGCTGATTACTTTAATGAATTTCTTTTTAATTGTTTTGACGCTGGCTTTGCAGGACTCAACATTTTACTCGGAGGCGTGAAAAATGGCAGTTATTCAGAACTTCAGATATTTTTTTTTATCTGTGCAGCCACTGCATCAGAAAGTGTTTGTGAATCATCTACTTTTGTGGCAGGAATATCACAAGCTAGCTGTCAGCTAGCCCAGCTGACAGCTAAATACAGGAAGTCGCCAGAGACATTTCGCTGTAGACTGTCCAGGTGAAAACACTCTTTCAGAGTGCAAGTACAAGATGCAGGCTGTCAGAACCTGCCTCCTCCCAGACAAGTCCAAGTTAACAGTTAAAAAAAAACAAAAGCGCTTTCTATTTTTCTCTCATTTTCATGCAGATTTAATGCCATAAATTGAATTCTGTTCAAGTTTTGGAAACCACGGCTTCTCCTTTTTGTTCTGTGCCACACTGTCACATTTCAACGCTCTCTCTCTCCTGTCACCCTGTGCATTTTATCCGTCTCTTTAACCTTTTCTTCCTCCCACATCAAGGTTTCTGCACTCTGCGTTCCATTTGCTAATTTGTTGTGTGCTGTCAAAGGTTTCTGCAGGTTTTCCACCGTTTGGGCTTTTTTTTTTTTCTTCGCTGAAGTGGTTTTGATTTATGCATAAGTTTGCCCAAATGCGGTTTTAGTGTTTTGTCTGTGGGAGGACAAGACTGAAAGTAACACAATTTTTTTTTTGTTGCGAGCGAGGTTCCATTTCAGTGACGACACGGCCATCACTTGTATACCGCTGCTGAAAAAGGTGTCACTTTGGTGGCACCTCGGCATCGTCTGCTTGCTTTATTTTTCCTGTTTTTACCCCGAAGTTCTGAACTCTTCCTTCTGACTGGACTGAAGTGACCGTGAGCTGCGCCTGTCTGCACCTGGCTCCTGCTTGCTGTTATGGTGATGCAACCAATGGCAAAAAGGAACTGATATATTATTACTTAAAATGAAGTATCAGAACAGACTTTTTATGTGTATACACAATGTATGTATACAATGTATGTTATGTTATTACATTGTTATTGTTATGTTATTACATTGTAATAACACAACCAATTTTAGCCAAACACTGCCGAGGTTCTTTCATCGATGATGAAGATAGATGGAAATGCAGCGATCACAACATTAGTTAAATTTTCTCCTCTCTGACAGAGGTCTCTCTATTAGGCTGCTGATGAGCATCACTGTTGATTTCCACCTCTGATCTGACACCCCCGCCGTCATAATTGCGAGTGATCCCTCCAGCCGTCGACGCAGGAGCGCAGCGGTGGGGACAAATCAAACACCGGCAGCCTAAAATCCAAGGCCAGCGAGTCTGAATCGCACAAAAGCCACGGCGTGGAGAGAGTATAGACAGAAGTGAGGGTTCTAAGGAACGAGGTGGAGAGCAGGAGTATGCATTCACACAAGAATGTATGGAATTTAAAAGGAAAAGGGTACTTAGCCTGCTTTTTCATAAAGTAAGAGATGTATCTTTAAGTTACACTGCATTCATTGAATGCCTTCCGAAGTACGACTGACTCACTGTGTCTTTTATTGTGGTTTTACCAGAAGTGGGCGGCGGGAAAAAAGTACTTTTAAAGACCTAAATGTACTTAAATGCCCAGTTTGTAGCAGGCGGCAAACTCTTAGCAACTCCACTAGCCAGCCCAGAACTTATATGCAAAGCAGTGTTTGTGAACAAGCAAGGTGTGTATTGAGGTTGACGAGAGGCCTCCACTCGCCTCCTCCCTCAAACTGTTGCCATCTGCAAGACGTTACTGCAGCATTTTTGCATGACGGGGGAAAAAAAATATAGGTCCAAACTGTCTTTTATCCCTCAAGCCGTCACATTTTTAAATATGATGAGAAAATAGGATCGAGCTGGTCCGGCCATAACGCTGTATGATGTGGACATACTGTCAGAAGTGTACGTGTATGTAAATGTATACTCGGCAAATTTATATTTTTCTATCTATTGGCTGTAATTTAACTAAATTATATTCAGGATGTATCTTTACATTTAAAGAGCCGGTTCTGTTGTAAAGTTGCAGGCCTTGTTTGCAGTTTGCTTTCTGGCCAGTAGGGGCAACTTAGCCCATATGCAGGCCCTTTAAGCCTTGATTAAATGTCGACTAAACAAAATCTGTCTTTTGGGTTCCAAGCACTAAACAACAGACTGTAATGGGAACCCCAGCACATAAAACCAGCTGCGGTTTGTTTTTCTTTATTGCACAAGTCTTTCTAGGACTGCCTAAATACCATGTTTATCTGCTGGAAGAAATCACCAGTGAATTTTAATGAACTCAACTTAAATGAAGCCATTATGCAGAATGCAGCAAGCGCGCAAAATCACAGTGTTTTCCTTCCACAGCCCCCTTTTCCCCTCAGAGGAGGCGACTGAGTGCTCGTCGTACGATGTGAATCTCAATCAAGTAGGCTGTTGTGTGCAATCTGATTTTTCAGTTAGCTACGAGCAAACAAACCGCGGAGAATACAAGTGACAGAGACGTGAAAACCAAACAACCGTTTTTGCGACTTTCCCTCCCAGTGGACGTATTGCGAGCCTGCAAAATCCACACAGATATGCTTCCAGGACTTGGTGTCAAGCTGCTCGGGTGAAATTAGGGTATGAAAAAAAAAACATTTTACAAATACTTGAAATTTGGTTATTTCGAAATGATCCACATGTGGCTGTAAAAACACAGAGACACTTGATGAAAAATGCTCGGTTTTCGTCGCGGTATAAGTTTACAAATACGCCGACCGATTAAACGGCGTCTCTGATGTACGCCAATATCGACGTGTCGCTCACACGCAGCCCAGCGCACTTTGGCAATAAAGCAGGAGTCGGGGGTGGGGGGGGGGGGAGCGTGCAGAGAAGACAGAGAGCAGCTGTGGAAGAAAAGAACAGCTCAGCAGATGGTTGCAGCCTTACTGCAGCTCCGCCGTGGTGCGTCAGCAGCAGAGCTGTGCGAGCGGCCCGAGCCCATCCATCTGACACTAAACGGCCGCGCAAGACCCGATCTTATGCGTGCAAACGAAACTGCACAAACAGGTCCGAAAAACAGCGCCGGGGCCCCGTCGGCCGTCGAACCGCGCGCATGGCGAGAATGAGCAAAGTCAAGAGAAACACAGCTGCAGGCGAGCCGTATTCGGTCACAGCCAGTTACTGAAAGACATGAAAGCGATGATAAAGCACACAGCTTGCACTGTCACGTAGTTTAATCAAAACACGGTGCTGGCGAGATGCGTTGAAGCTGCGCGTCGGAGGTGAACTCCAGAGCAACACGGCCAGGCTTGAAGAGCCCTGAAGCGAAGCAACGACAAAAAGAAAAACCCTACAGAATGTGGTTAACAGCTTAACTTGGGCTCTATGTCTCAGTTCCTGTGCATGGTTTCCACAGGAACAAGAGTTGCAAAATGGCAAGATTCAGCAAAAGCTGTACAGACGCCACACGAAACGTTTAAGGGAATAACAACAGGACAGAAGACAGAAGACAGACGCGTCGTGTCTGGATGCTTTTTAACGGCGACTGACGGTTCTGGCGGCCGACGGATCACGACGGTCTTCGGGCCAGGGAGGAGAAGCCTGCTCCACGCGTCGCGTATCCTGCACTCACAGCGCTAGTCGCTGATGCCGAGCTCAGCAGCGCAAACTCAGCCGGTTGGAGAATCCCATTACGCTGCTGCTGCTGCTGCTGCTGCTTGACACATACGCTTCAAACTAGGGGAGTTGGTCGGGAGTGTACGTCTTACCAAACTCTCTCGTGAACTGATGCCTCCAGGTGTGAACCGTGCTGTATCTGCTCTCCTCCTGGTATTTATCTGCAGTGTGCGTGTGCTCTTTTTAACGTGCCTTTTTGAAGCTTGTGTCTTGCCTTCTGGGACTCGGCGCCTATATGTGCAAAAGGACTAGCTTGGCAGAGTCCAGGTCAACGTTTCCCCTGGGAGTGCAGCAAAGAGAGTATCTATGTAAATGTTCTGAATCTGTGCATCTACCCATCCGCCTCTCTATCTGTCTGTCAGTCTACCCATCTGTCGGTCTATCGAGCTACCGCGGCAGCTTCACAAAGTACTGAAATGTGACGGCGACAGCGCCACTTACAGTGTGACGCCCTCAGGGACGCTAGAAGTCAGTCAGAAGTTAAAGTAGCGACGGCAGCCAACAGTGCAAATTGAGGGATATCCAATGAGATGTCATTAAAGCCCATCTGCTCGTGGCAAATCAGCAGGCCAGCATTGAAAGTAAAAAATAAGGGTGTTTATTTTGCATTAAAGTCCCATTTTTTGTAACTACAAGAATGCAAAATAACAGAAAGGCACCGATGATCTGTGTAACTAACTGAGAGCGGCAGGACACTTTCCTCAAAGTGGCTGCTCTCTGGGCATTTAAAGTGGCCACGAAACACATAACCAAGTTATCATAATTTTCAAAAGGTTTCCCACCCTAAAAACATTAAACATGTTTTAACACTGATTTCAAAATACGGCTGATTAAGTTTAGCTTTTCAACCAACGGGTGGTGCCATTGCTATTGTGTGGGTAAACGTTGGCCGAACTTGTTAACCCAGTCTTGTCAACATTCACAGAGTCTTCTTCTACTAAGTGGTCACTTCAAATTCTTGTAGAACTGTTGACTGGTGGAATCTTGCTCTTTTTAAAATCATGATGACTATGTTTTATGTTTCATGTCTGCTTTAAAGACAAACCTTCAAACTTGTTTAAAATTCACCGACTTGACCGATAGTGACTTGAGGCTGGCGCCATCACCGCCACTGCAGAGTCACTTTGGATTTTTGTTGCTGTTGGCGCAACAACCACAGGTCATGGGGAATTAACTGTGGCAACATTACATAAAATAAATACATTCATTCAGTACATTAGTGCCGCTGTGCAGCTACGACTCCTCTCCAGCAGGAGAGTCCTTCGCACCGCTACAGCCGTCCCCCCCGTCCCCCCACCCGCCCTCCCTGTACTGTTTACACAGTGCACGTGACACTCTCAGCACTGTCAACACTGTCACGCCTTAAGTGGTGGCTGCACAATTGCTTTATTAAAGAACCTGCCGGCAATAATTAAAGACTCATCAACCAGACAGCGCTCTGGTAGCTGCGATGGCGCTAACCTAAACACACTCAGAACTCAAAGTGAAAAACATCATCCCTCGAAAATCCACCGATGCTGCACAAACTTTAACGCACAATTCATAAAACCGATAAATAAAATCCACAGGGGATGAACAACCAAAAAAAGACTGTTGCGCAGAGCATTGAAAGCACCACCGTCCCGCTCTGCTGGCCGAAAGTTATACATTTTAATATCTGTGGAGGGAGCCGGAGCGAGATTGACTAGCTCACACGCTGCGCGGACACGCTCACCAAGGCCGAACAGCTCGACACTGGGGTGTGTTTTCAGGCTGGGCGTGTGTGCGTGTGTGTGTGTACAGCTGCTGAGTTGTCACCGTCAGCTGGACGAGCTGAGCGTCAGAGTTCAAGGGGGCGGGGGAGGGGTTTTGGTGCAGACAGACATGAAGTGAGAGGGAGAGAAAACACAGAGGAGTTCTCCCCTTCATTTTGTGTGCACGGTTGTTGTGTCTCTGCAATCCTTTGATGCATATTTTATGTTAAGCTCTGTCATTTAATTTCTTTCCTTCTTGTCTGCGTGAAATGGTGGACGTGTCGGAACCTGTTTTGTGCGATTCTGGGACTGACGTGTCGCTACAGCGTGTTGACGGATTTTAAATAATGATGCACGAGTCGTGCTGTTACGTTCAGCGGCGATGGTTCCTTATATGAAGGGTGCCGCAGCGGTACGCCGGCGTGCACACAGAAGCAATTCTCTGTTCATTATTTCTTTAGAACACAGGGGGAGGACACATTATCCCCTGTTCAGAAAGTGTGAACTGGCATTTGAATATAGAATCCATCTCTGCTCCCTGCAGTGTTCATGTGTTGTTCTGCCCGATATTACTTCATTACACAACACAGGCCTATATGTGGAACGGAGAAATCTTTAAAAAAAAAAAAAAAAGAAAAGAAGAAAACAACTCTGCATGACTGTCATAAATTCTCCAAAAAGGCAAAGCTCAACCATAATGAGACTTGGACCACAGTTCCGGACTGCAGCTGGAAGATTGATGGCCAAAACATTCTGTCGTGTTTAAAATGAGACGGGAAGAACGTGACATTTCTGCTGTTCCAATAGAACTCTGCAACGTGAACACAACGTAGATTCGGGGCAAGTGTCTTCGGCATCGCCTCGTGAGATCGCAAACTCATTCTCTTTACTTCACATTTCCACAAAAACACGGTCTGAGCATTCCAAGTGTGAGATAAAGACTGGAATGCTAGTCCAAGGAGACGCTGACATGAGTCAACACATATGGTAAATGGACTGCACTTATATAGTGCTTTTTTAGCACTTTCACAGTAGCCCAAAGCACTTTACAAAGGCCCTGCATTCATCCATTCACACACACACATACACACACACACACACACACACACACACACACACACACACACACACACACACACACACACACACACACACACACACACACACACACACCAATGGGTGGCTGCTACCATGCAAGGCGCTGCCAGCCCCAATTCAAGGTGAAGTGTCGTGCCCAAGGACACAACGACAGACTAGGATGGAGCGGGATTTGAACCGCCAACCTTTCGTTTGTCATTGGACAACCCGCTCTACCTCCTGGGCCACAGTCGCCCCTTATATAGCATATTTTAAGTTGTGTAAAGGTGAAGGGTAATGTAATTTAATCACTGGAAACCAAGCAAACAGCACTGACCAACATAACACATCTATAAGTCTTTCCATACAACGGAAAACTCGTGAGATGCCTGAATGCGCTGCATGATCACTTAGGACAATCTTCATGGCTGATGGTGCAGCGGTAACTTAGCCGTTAGCGAACTCAAGATCTCCTTACTGTGGGTTTTTTACTCAAGAAATTCCCCAAAAAAAGCAAGAACGCAACTGGTGAGGCGTGTGTTGGGCCGGCGTCTGGCGCAGTGGAGGGAACTTTCCAATTAGAGGCAGTTCTAAGGGCAAAACTGCCGTGTTGTTGAAGAGAAGAGGGCCGCCAGAAATTGCTCGTTAAAGTGAGGAATGCAGAACGTTATCTCTGAAAGCGCGATGCATCAAACCTCGAAGCGAAGTGGCCGCAGCAGCAGAAAGAAGCAATTCACGCCAGCTCGACTGAAGATTGGAAAAACATTACCAGTTCTGACGGGCCGTGATTTCTGCTGTGACATTTGGACGGCGGTGTCAGAATTGTGGGTAAACAACATGAAAGCATGGATCCATCCAGCCTCATTAACTATCCAGGCTGCTGCTGCTGCTGGTGTGAGTGGGTAAGTGCAAAATGGGCATCACTCAAACAGTCTTTTTTGTTGCAGTTTATTAGCAATAAGAATAAAGTAAATCTTTTCGCACTCTTTTGATGTATAAAGAACATTGACTTGCTGAAAAATCCAGTTTGTATCTGGACGGAACAGAGCACATGCAGAAGGACGTGTGTGTTACATGTATTAATAAAGGCTTAAGAGTGATTCTTAATGCAATATGTCAAAAATGTAGGTACATAATTCAAAAAACTGACTGGCAATCAAATAAAGTGGGTCAGTGTGTCTCCACCACAATAATGTCTGAGTCCAAACTGCCAAGCAGCCAATAAACAAATCCAGTTTTACAAGATGTTTTGTTTGGTCTGGAACTCCCCTAAAAAAAAAAAAAATATCTTAAAAAATACATCTATCTTCTTTCAGAGCTCTGAGAGGAGAGTCTCTGAAATGTTGCACATCACACAGGCAGACGCAACGGCACCACAAGATGCAGCCAGACGGCCTCAAAAAAAGAAAAAGAGAAAGTAAAATATAGTTGGAGCTGCAGACATAAACACATGAATGTGATTCCAATCGCTGTGTGCCACCACCCATGGGACTTGGCAAAGAAAGAAAAAAAAACACGCACACACAAGAATCTTTAAAAAGCAGCCCGTTAGTTGGAGGGTCAACACAAAAGCCAGAAACGGAGCCGGGCTGGAATCTCGCACAGATCTTCTGGGGCAGAGCCCCATAAATTTCCGACGAGATGCTTCCCAAAAGATGAAAGATAAGGTGCAACAAACAAGCGCACAGGAAGAGAAAAACCGCCCTTCCTTCCTGTTATCATACTGTGACTCCACAGCGGCGCGGGTGTGCCGGCGTGTTTGTGCGACGCCAATGGAAACAGAAATCCCGGGCGACCGAGTCCAACATTCACGTCGGGAGCTTCCTGAGCTCTGATCATGGATATGAAATGTGACCGCGGCGGGAAGCGAGGAGGGATGAAAACGGTCGCCGGTGGTCTCCAGGGGTTGTTCACGAGGGTAATCCCGCTTCTCTGATGACAGAAAGCGGCGTTGCAGAATTTAAAAAAGCTCTTCATGATTCATTCTGTTCTTCCGAGTTGGCCTGCAACGCCGCCCTCAGTCGCAACGTTTTTGCCACAGACTGCCCGACTTTGTTCCTCCATGAAAAGAACGACAGAAAAATAGCTTTTTTTGCGCGCAGGGTGAGATTTACAGACGCCAGACGGCACCCCCCCCCCCCCCCAAAAAAAAGAAGCTCCTCCACACCGAGCGAAACACTTCAGGGTGCGACCTTCACTTGGCGGGGAGGGAGAAAATCCTCTCTCATCCCATCCTCCAAGACACCAGCGCCAGCAGGTGCTGAGCAATGAGGCTCAGGCTCAGCGCAGGTGCACAGGAAAGCGGCTCCTTCAATGTTACCTTTGTTTTGTCGTCTTCCTCATAAGCCGCTTTCCCACTGACATTAGGCGGTCAACGCCATTTTTTTTTTTTAAACCCTCTAACAATTTTGGCATTGACATCTGACATCTAAGCATTTGGCCCCTTTCCCACTGGTCCCACTTTCACCGCTGCAAGTCTGCTAGCGTCGACGTCATTGCGCTGATATCGCGTAGATGAGGTGCGACAGAATTCAGGGAAGTAAACAATGGAGAGCAACATGGAAGCGAGTCCAGCGGTGGCCAGTGCACTTTGTTGTTGGGCACTTTTGACTGTAAAAAGCCAGAGGACAATGAACAATTTTCGAGCGCTTCGGTACGTGATTTACGCTGCGACTGGCGCGATATTATGACGTAGCGCAAGTAACGCTAAACGTCGTAACGAGCGGCAGGTAACAGATGCGATGTTGACACGCGTCTGGCTTTACCGCTGCAAGCCGGTCGGAGCAGAGCCAACCAAAGCCGATTTTAACCCAGGTCACTTGCAAGGGTTGTTTGGCGCTGATTGACGCGGGTCAGGGAGCCTTTCCCGCTGCCCATTGTTAACGGGATTTTTGGCCAGTGGGAACACAGGCTTTTTTCGTTTAACTGTGTCCCCTGGGAAAACACAGTCAATCGTCAACCATCAATTCAACAACCAAAGGTGTCTCGAAGTGCTATGCACAATCAAAGAGAAAATCAACTGTTCCCTCCTGAGCAAGCAAAGCCGGGGGAAAACCACCCCAGTGGGAAGAAACCTCCAGCAGACCCCAAGCCTGGAGGGCGGCCGTCTGCTGCGAAGGACACAAGTTGATGTTTCTCTCCAACAACTAGCAGGAACAGCCTCACATTTTATTCTGCCGCCACGTTGACTTTCTATTCATTTTTTTTTTTTTTTTTATTCATTTAGCTGTTTTACGACAAGGCTTCTTTTAAACACTTTAAACAGGATCTCAATTATTTTTTATATCAGTGAACTGCAGTCGAAGGTGATGTTTTTCTCTGATGTTCACTGTTTTTTTCCCGCTGTGGGTGTGTTCTCCTCTCAGTCCATAACAGCAGGGTGTGGTGGAGAGCAGTCGCAGTATCGCTGTTTAAATACACTCTCTCACACACACACACACACACACACACACACACACATAAACCAACTGTGTGTTGACCTTCTCTTCTGTCTCGTTCACTTCCTCATTGTCTTCTTGCTCTCACACACCGTAAATAAACACGTTTTTGCAAATAGCTGATGACATCATGCGCTGCATCTCTGCATCTCTCCATCTCTGATGTATTGCTTCACGCGGCCGAGACTGCAGACTTTTTTCCGCTCTTGCACGCACCGGTTGTCGAGAAGAAACCCCACACAACCTCTCTGTCAGACTTGTTGGGCCGACTGTTCTCCACGATGCCTCTCGGCGGGAGTGCCTAACGAATGCAGCTTGATATTGTCCTGCTGATAAAAGCAGGGACATTCCTGAAAGTGACATCATCCTGTCCTGAAGGCTGCATATATGGTGCCCAAAAACGTGCCATGGCATTAAACAACACTGCAGTCTCAAAATATGCTGTTTTTGGGGGAATAACTTGACATACTGTGAAATCATTTTGCTGCTTTTACAATAAAAAAAAAAAAAAAAGGAAGCAGCGACTCCACTGAGATGTTGCCTTATGGATTCATTGTGTTTTAAATGAACCTGCCTTCATTCAAAGACATAAAAAATATGGCAATTTAAAACTCAATTACAACAGCAAGATCTTATTTGGATTCACGACTCAATTTCTCCAGCCATTACACAGATTCCGTCGTCCGTGGTCGCGAGGAGCTATTTTCAATCTTAGCTCCAAAATAAGAAAACACAATTTTCAACCCAAAGTGGGTCTGAAGGTCATGATGGCTGCTAGAATCTAACTGGTGACATTACCACATCTCCCATTATAATGTTTTGCGCTAAAAATGCCTCTTTAGATTTTGAATAGCTCGTAAACAACTCAAATGATTCTTTGATGTCCATTAAATCCAAAAATAACAACACGTGTTGATAAATTTAAGATGATAAACGGGTCCTGCATCAGATGCTCCTCTGGCGAGCTCGTCTCTGCGCTCCCTGTGGGTTGTGCAGGAAAATGGGTCACTTTGCACATCCAGAAGTAGCAGCGAAATGACATTGGTTTTAGTAGGCCGTTAGGAGAGAACATCGGTGATATAATTAGCATTCCGTAGCGTGTTATAATTATCATCCACATGATGAGCTATTAAGGGGCTTAATTGTATCTTCGGCTGGACAGATTAAATAGGATGGCGACGCCGGGGAGACAAAACAAACTGTAGGTTTAGATGAGCCAGGTGCTCCCTGACTGACCGTCGGCTTGTTATTAATTCAGCCGGTCATCGCCGCACTGATTGGTTCTGTGTTGCGCTCCATGTCGACACATTCACTTCCAGGTCAATTTGCCGCCCTGTTGCATCATCCTGAAGTACAATTATGAAGTAGCTGTTGCATTGTAAAACAAATACACATATATATATATATATATACATATATATATATATATATATATATATATATATATATATACTGTACAATAAAATCTCAGATTGCGCAACATAAAACTACTTGAATCAAAACAATTACGTTAATGTTTGGCCTATCACAAATGATAATTTGGCTCGTTTATACAGTAATGGGGTTGAGATGGTTTTGGTTGGGCGCCTCTTAGGTGTTATATCCACTAGCTGTTATTAAAGTGAGTGGAGTCATTGCAAACTACACTTGGCTACTTAACTTTAGCCACAGCCAAAACTTTATGGATTTTTCAAAATTAGATCCAGTCAAACAGAAAAGACGTCAGAGCCTATTTGATTTTTTTTTCCAATCAATTTAGAACACCCCAAAAAAAATGGAATCAGTTTCTAATGGTATACATTTAGAGGTCTTTCCCAGATTGACAGTATTCCATAACGGCGGTTCCTGCTGAATGCCCGTTTTGGGTACTTCCACGTCGGCCTCCTTTTGGAAACCAGAAGCTACGTCCGCCTTTTTTATACAGTTAATGATCCTGTCACAAAGAATGGACCAGATGGGCGAGCTGAGTTACACTGAGGTGTCATCACAAAAAGGAGGGAATCAGGCGCGCGCACGATCAACAGGAGGTGCGGCATCCTTGTTGTTTGCCTCGGTAATGCTGGGGATAATGCAGCGGAGTCCCTTCCAATTAGCTGCGGCGTGCGTGCTGGAAGGGCTTTAAGATAGCAGGCGAGCATTGATTATAGCTTGTTAGTTAGAGAGACAGAGGGATTAAAGACGGAGACAGACTGCTGGGGTAACACCGAGAGACAGAGGGAGGTCACTGTTACTGACAGATTAGACAAAAGCTCAAAGGCAATTTGCCAGGGAAACAGCAGCCGTCAGTCGTCGGTGTTCCGAGTTGAACCAAAACAGAATAACAAAAGACGTGCGTGTCTCATTTCTGAGGCTTTGATATGTTTTGCTTTACAGCTGTCAGCTGTGGCAACATGTTTGATCAGTAGTGTAATCACTCATCTAAATCCAGACATCGAGGTAACTGGAATTGAGATAAATGTTTGTCAGAGGACAAATCACATCTCTCATCCAAACACGAATCTCACAGTGTTATCAAACCAGAGAATTTTTAACTGTTTACCCGAAATGACTGATGTGTTTAAGCTGCAGGAAATTAGGTTTATTTTGAAAGAGCAAACGAAGTTTAACAATTGTGGAGCATTTTCAGTTGTATTTCCTCAAGTAGCTGTGTACCCTAGTCATTGTGGTTACCTCTCTATAATAAAACATTTTAGTATATAATCCTAAAGTAGTTTAAAATCAGGCTGTGTTAGTTGCAAGTATGGTAGAGAGAACAGTTGTATTTTTGTAAACATTTTTCTCACAAATTATCTAATAGCTGTTTTAGTCATGGACCTTGTGCATCTCAATAAACTATATATACATGTTGATGTTCATGCATATTTTATTTAGCGTCACGCTTTTAGCTGATGAAACGTTTGGTGTGCATTTGCAATCATCATCATCATCATCTTTCAAATGAATGCAGATTGACTGGCATAGACCTGACCTGTTTTTTTTTAGTTTTTTTTTTGCCGTGTTAAAAGCCGACACTCACTCTGCATCTCATTCTGAGTTTTCATGTGTTCCTGCACATCCAATTACTGATCGCTCACTGCGCTCCGAGGGTTTCACATTATCATTTTAAGTGTTGCTAATGAAGAAAGATGGCCCTGTTTGGCCTAATCCTGGCTGGATAATCCAGACTCCTATGGCGGGATTTGCTGCATGGTGGACCACTGCTCGCTCGGGGTGGAGGTGGAGGCAGTCACCACGAGGCGATTTAAAATGAGTCGGGGGTGGGGGTGGGGGTCGGGGGGTGCTGAACAGGCACTTGAGGGATTGGATGGTCTCACGCTGCTGCTTAAACTCCTCTGGCAGGTCAGCAAACAGGCAGGGGGGCCATAATCAGTCACTGATGAAGAAGAGCTGGCTATATGAGCTGAGTGGCTCTCATATCTGCATAATGTTGTGTTGTGT
Source organism: Nelusetta ayraudi (assembly GCF_046127955.1). NCBI lineage: Eukaryota > Metazoa > Chordata > Actinopteri > Tetraodontiformes > Monacanthidae > Nelusetta > Nelusetta ayraudi. The sequence goes on along the minus strand of NW_027466067.1, from coordinate 8,779,287 downwards.
ATGTGAATGTGAGCCTGATACATTGTTGTAGTTTGCCATGTAGTTACAGATCTACTCTATACGTGCATCACCATCTCAGCCATTAACAATTTTAACAACTTTACATTAAAGCTCAATAGCACTTTCTACAACTCTGACATTTCTCCTATTCATCTTATCAACCTCCAATAGACAGCATTTTCAATTGGTCTTCCACAATAATCGACTTTATTCATGGGTGACAAGATGGGAGGAAGAAGGACAAGAAGCTGCTGCTGCAAACTGCTCTGAAAAACCACAGAAGAAAACCAGTCAGGAGAAGCTACTGCTAATGCTGCTAATGACAATAGCATGGATGCTGCTAGCAGCAGCTTAATTGGAACTAGATGGAATTTTGAAGTCAGTTGACGTAATTTCTTGGTAGATAACATATTTTTCTGCTTTGCCCTAAGCTGTTTATAACAGGCGAGAGTTTTAATAAAAACACCGGTTCATAGCTTGACTAGCCAGAGACTGGACACCTGTGGCTAATGGTCACGCTCACACCAATAGCATCAATCTCCTGACTGGACTAGCAGTAACAAATCTAAATGGTCCATTTGACTGTGATGGACCATTTTTGTTCCATCTGGGAGGACAATTTACAATTTTTACACTTATTTTGGTGGGGGGATTTGTTGATCACACATATACAGCAAATACACAGACCAATATGTCTCTTCCAATTCAGTCCAGACAGCCATTTCTCCTAATACTGAAGTGTACAAAATTTTTTCTGTTCACTTTGGTTGGGTTCAGTCAATCAAAACAGAAATAGAATTACTTATGATCAAGATTGACGGAAGTACAAAAGAACAGCAGGATCTCTGTTGCTGTTTAATAATGACAGATTTGCTGATGGGAGAGCAGAGCTGTCATCTAACTTGATATTTGACAAAAAATATCAGATAATTGTAAAATAGCAACAAAAACGCCAACTTCGCCAACCCCTCATCCAGCCTGTCATCGCCACTATACATCTGTGGAATGCATGGGGTGTAGATGGATGACAAGCAATTGCTGTTTCGAGGACCCCTCTCCATAATTGCCTTGGCACCGCGCGTTAGCCACGTTATTATAACTGCGCATGGAGAGCCTTAAAACCCGCTCTCCGTTTCAGCCCACTGGCGTGAGCTGTATCCGTCCATTTATTATCTACTACCACTAATCTTATTTAGGGTCGCAAGGGGCCGCAGCCTCACGCAGCATAGTGCTCGTCATTAAAATTTCATTCCCCGCTTAATTCTCCCCAGATTGCCTCCCAAATATTTCCCCAGTGTGCAATATTCACCTCCAGTGGCGACGGGCAGCCATGGCTGGACGCTGCCCTGTGATGCAGCAGCAGAAGCAGCAGCAAGAGCGGCAACAATGAGGCACAGTGTGTGTCTTTGCAGCTGGGGCATGGCAGCCTGGACCTTTTTCTGTGCCTGGCTCAGTTTCCATGGATATGAGAGTTAACTTGGCTCTCCCGGGAGATTTGACTGATGTGGAAGAGAGGGGAGGAGAGGCACAAGAGCCCTGCAAGCTTTTTTTGGCATAAACTATCTGCGCCGCTTCGTGCAACACTTCAAGATCACATTTCAACCAGCGGTCAGTACGCATCAGAGGAATTTATTTTGGAGTGGTTTTAAAAGAGGTGAAAGCAATGAAAAATAGGAGGGTTCAATGACATTAGATAAATGTTCCAATGAATTCAGGGGACATGACATGCCCCAGCGGAAATAGATGAACCTTTGTTGTCGGGCCGCAGTTCCGCAGCCAAGAAACAATCTCAGCTACGGAGCAGCAGAAGCCAAAATCCCAATTATCCTGGAGCCCAGAGTGTCCCAATTCAACAGGCTGCACCGATGCCCAACACAAACAAGTCATAAGCGTGGCATTGTGCATACTAATTCAACCACTCCACATTGTTTTAATGTCCGAAGACGCAGCGAACGCAGACACGGAGACTGGGTCCCCTATGCAGGCCGAGGCACGTGAAGAGCAGCGAGGAGGCGGCCGTGCCGGTCTGACGAGCCCACGGAGGAATGTTAACTTAGGTAGGCGGAGCACATGGAGGGCAGAAAGAGGCTTCGGATGACCCCAAAGCTTTGGGCACGATGAGAGCAGCTCTGATCACAAAGGCTTGACGGGGAAAATTAAAAAGACACCAGGATATGAACTTTTATTTTTTAGAGACGGAGGCAGAGTCAGCCAGCAGCAGTGTTCGCATATCGTTAAATGAACACACACATAACCTGCATTTTTATCAAGCTCTCATATGTGCATAATATTGCTTACTGGGTTTGTATAGAAAATAAAAACCCAGAAAGTTAGAAAGGAGAAAAAAATAATTCTCTCCTTAAAATGTTTAAAGACCTGAGCAGTGGAAACGCATGTAGCTGAGTTTTGAGTCCCCGGGTCAACCTGAATGGTGCATCAAAAACTGCCTTCTACTCCGAGATGATACAGTCAAAGCAGAAAATGAAAACGAAACGAGGCACGTAAGAGGCGGGGATAGCAGCGTTCCAACAATCGGTGCAGCAAATAAACATAACTGCATATTAGATGGGAAAGAGGAGCAGAATGAAACCCGGTAACTGCCACAGTGTTAATATACAAAATATTTTTGAAATACAAGTCACCAAGAATCCAGTGACGCAGCCTCACAAAATTCGTCCTCCCACAAAAGAACAGAGAACAGCATATTTAGCCCTCTGTTTACAGCCTCGCACAAAAACATTCCACTTTTAACTTCCTACTAAAACTGACACACTCTTCAATCGCTAGTGTTTTATAATGGGACAAAATGAAGGCGGTAGCGAGGCGTCCTCAGGAGGTGGAATCAACAGCAGCCTGGGTGTGTTGACATGAACCCGGGAGAGGTATCGGCGATGATGTCACGAAGTCTTGATACCCAGACTTGTACATTTCAGAAAACAACAGGAAAAAAGAGGGAGAGGATGGAATTTTTGCACCATTTCACTCGGTAGGTGAGCTTTGCATCATGTGGCCCCTTGAACGGAACCTCATTTATAGATCAGCGGTGATGTTTGCATATCATTTGTATTCCTCAGGACCGCTGGCGCTGCAGACGTGCTCCAGCCGCAAAGGGCCAAGTCCTACTTCAGTCCTCAAGTGTGCTGAAGCGGAGCAAGAAATCAGCGGGCGCGGGGCTCGGGGCTGAGGAGCCGCTGCTGAACAGGCTCTGATTAGTCCTCGGCCTGGTCACGTGGGAGAGTGGGCGCAGGGACAGTGCAAACACTCACAACTTGCCTTCAGGCCGATGATAAAACGGCCGAGGCAGGAGCTGCCTCAGATGTCGGCAAATCATTTGGAGATATGAGTCGCACAATATCTCAGTGGTCCCATGGGCTCCTAGCGCCACAAATTAGACTTGTATGAAGAGACGACTTTTAATATTAAATCAGGGGGGAGTTTAAGCATTGACCAAAAAAAAATGAATGCATCATCAGCGTAGAGTTCAATGGAAGATGTAGCTAACACAAGTACTGAGCAGGGCTGTAAAGACCACTGCTGCAGCAGCAGCAGTTCTCCTTACTGTACTTGGGGCTGATGGTCTGAGTCGTCGACCACTCGCTCACTCACTCACTCACTCTCTCACTCTATCAGGCCTACAGGGGGACTAATAAAGAGCATCCTCGCCGCAGGTTTCAGTTTTGGAAAAGCACAACACAAGCAGAGCGGAAGGCCCCCCAATGAATCGTAAAGAGGCGGATCGCTGGAGTGGAACTCACAGAGACGTAGAGACACACTCCACCCGCAGCCAGACACAAGCACTCGACCCACAACTTGAGACGCAGCAGAGCAGACATGCAGAACTCACTTCTTTTTTTTTGCCACGGTGAGAATAACGGCAGAGACAAACTAATACCTGCTGCTGTGTCAGCTGTTTTGTCTCAACCTCAACATAATCCTCTAACGCAGTCCTTTTGTCATCTTCTATACCCGCTTATTCCTATTCAGGGTCACGGGGGTCTGCTGGAGCCTCTCCCAGCTGTCATAGGGCGAAGGCAGGGTGACACCCTGGACAAGTCGCCAGTTCATCGCAGGGCCACATGGAGACACACAACCATTCACACTCACATGCACACCTACGGACAATTTAGAGTGTTCAATTGACCTCACATCATGCATGTTTTTGGACTGTGGGAGGAAGCCGGAGAACCCGGAGAGAACCCACGCAGACACAGGGAGAACATGCAAACTCCACACAGAAAGGTCCCAGGTCCAGGCCCAGGAATCGAACCCACGACCTTCTTGCTGTGAGGCGGCAGCACTAACCACTGCGCCACCGTGTCGCCGCAGTCCTTTTGTGTTGTGTTTATTTATGCACTTGGAGCTTTAACATTGTTTTTTTGTAATGGTGACATTATACTGTGCCATATCCAAGTCCTATTTTGTTTGAACTGTTTATTTATCACTATCAAAGCACCATTCAGTCCCTTTACATCTTGCCTCTGAATGACCAGGTTCTGTCTGCTGTGCACAAGTGACAAATAAAACTCTTAACTTTAAATAAGCAGTGCGAGTCAGCAGTAAAAACTGCTGTTATTTCAATTCAGCAGGGTGTCACGACGTATTTGCATTCCTCAACACGCTTGTTATCCGCTATTACCCATTCAAGGCCGCAGAAGCACAACAGCACAGCTTGCTTCATTCAACCTGATCCATCATGTGCCAGCCGAGCATTCTCAAGGTTAAGATTCTAACTTCACTTAACCATTGACCGATTCACTGAAAAGACTTAGATGAATCATGGACAGGTACAAATATATGTGTGGTATTTCATTTTCAATCGATGAACTGGAACTGCAAAAAAACAAATTATTTCTGGATAAAATAAAGGGCTTGTGGTTGAAGGTTTTATACACGTTTTACATCTTCAAATATCGAAAAAATGAAGCTCTGTTTGCTCTCAGATTACTCTTCATAATTGAACTCAGAGCTCACTGCAAAGAAAGGAGGCACAAGATATTAAGAGCCACGACACCTGATCTGCAGATCTTTCTGCTTTGAACTTTGGGACGAAGAGAAGAACTTGCTGCTTCATTTTGTTTTTGAGCATGAGTTTCAAATCGACTTCTTGCTTTCAACAAATTCATGCAAGGGATAATTAATAAAACATGCATAAAAAAGTAAATCAAAGATGAATTTTTTTAGAAATTTAAGGCCTCCAAATCCATAATCAGCACAGAGTTGAAGGACGAGGTAAAAGTACGAGGAGTCAGAGTGTGCGGGGGTCGCAAATGAGACACGCCACCGATCCCCGAATCAGATCAAACACTCCTGAGCATTTCAAGACAACCAACCGAGCGGCTGGATAACAAGCTTCAGGCTGCTTATTATGGCGGGTTTTATCTGGCCAGAAAAGACTCTGGCAGAGTCAACTATTTGAAGGCGACCAATTGCCTTTATTCTTTCGCCTCACGACGCTACACAGAGAAGAAGTGCAACGTCTTGCATCACGCCCGCATTATAACCTGCGATTAGCAACAGTCTTTAATGTTACTCAGCCGGCAACTCCAAAAAAAAAATCACGCCTCGCCGGATTAGCAGAGGATTCGGTCCTGAGGGACCCAACATGAGTCTGGAGCCCATGAGATGAGCGTTCATCGGGCTTTTAAAGTGCAGCGCTGATTTGCACATGAAAACGGCTTAAATTAAAAAGGAGAAGAAGAAGAAATAAAAGTCTTGCTCGTTGGAGGTTCAAAGAGCCGTCATATCAAAGAGCCGTCATATCAAAGAGCTGTCATATCAAATCACGAAACGTGTCGACAAACTAGGTTAGATAGGTAGATTTAGTATGTTTACGTTTAAACTGTTTTCAGAAAGCGTTTGCTCCAGCGGAAGGTTGTTGAACGGCCCTTTGTGATGTCGCAGAGGGCTCTAGTCTGGCCTTTGATGCCGACGACGCCCAGAATGCTTTGCAGCGCCCTGTGTTATTGTCTCCTTCCAAAACGTGCGAAAGGTCGAGATGAAGCCAGGAGCTTTACATGGAGCGTTCTCGCTGGGAGGTTGTAAACACAGGGCTAAATGCGCTGAGGGGTTTCGTTTTGGAGATCTAAGGAGTTTTGGGGGGGATTTACTCATCATACAAAGCTGCTTCGCCAGAGCCTTTTAATCTTATTACAACTTCCCCCTACTGTTGCACTGAGGGAAAACACACAGCCTGCTGGAGGTGACTTTGCTTCATCTTTATTCCACCTCCCTGCGCTGTGAGGGGAGTCCCAGTATGGGGTGGGGTCCCACTGGCTCAGCCAATATGCTGCCTTAGAGGTACTGATAAAGGAATCGGAGCCTTTGCAAAGCGACTGCGTAGGACTGTATAGCTCCGGTTAGCTGGCGTGGGACCCATATCTGAGTTTTCTTTTCCTCTTTATTCATTTTTAACATCACAAATTTGAATCTTATTTTCAAATTCAGACTAAGGGCACTTTATTTCCTGGTTGTAAAGATATTAATCTGATGTTTTGCAATGCTGGTCTGTCACATCATGTCACAAATGACGTTATTACGTGAAATCCTGCCAGATGTTGGTCTTTTTCATTTCACGCGGCTCACCTTTTTTCCATTACACTTGCATTCCAGTCACTCCATTCCGTCTTCCAGCAGCCACCCGGCTGCTGCCGCATGTCTGGAGGCAGCCGAGCCTGTCGGAGGCCCCCCCGGAGGAGCGGGGCCTCACCAGCCAAGGAAGACGGCAGAATGAAAGACAAAAACCCTGCTGAGACCTAATTTGCTCACAAATAAGCGGCGAAGACGAGGGAAGAGGGAACCACATGAGAGCGCTCCCCAACTGAAGCGTGCTCTCCGCGCCAGAGTCGAGATTTATTCCTTCTCCTCTGATGAGGCAGGAAGTTGACTGGTTCAGAAGCCACTGGGCTAAAAATGGCAGCGCGGATCGAGAGCGAGGCCTCGTCAAATATTGAGTCGCACCTTATGATTTTGGGGAGGGCGATAGCTTGCAATTAGCGTGCTTGGCTGTCGCGATGCGAGTGGGTGAGTGAATGCAGTCAACATGTGAAGAAGAAGACAACCACAAGAAACAGCAAGTTGGGAGCACGGGGGTGGTGGCTTTTGTCATTTCTGTCTCTGATCTACGAGTGAGAAAGAATAAAAGACAAATAGATTGAGGCACAGTCTATTGAATAGAACAGGCTGCTCTTACAATGTTTAATTAGAGAGTTTTACAAAGACTGATTTAATATCCACAAATGAAATCTTCACATTCAGATCCATTCTGATTCATCTCAGATTAGGATTAGATTTCCAAATAACTGGGGTCATATTTTACCCAGAGGGTTAACAGCTACATTTGATCAAAAAAAAGTAAAATTCTTTTTTTTTTGGCAGGCGAACTTTTAGAATGAGAAAGTTTGTTGCATATAGCGAGAGTTGCGCCGGGGGAAAAAAACAACAACTCTGACCTCCCCCCAGAGACTACTGTTGATAAATAAACAAACAGACTTGGAGGCTTCGGCATCTTCCTTCATTAACGGCCTGAAAAGCCAACTGCAGCGGCGGATCGATGGCGACGACCCTCGACAAATCAGGGAGAGGCGTCAATTGCATCTCGCTGTTTGTTCTGACTGCAGCGAGTGAAACCTGCAAATTGACCTCCAAAGACGATCTGCCCATCACAAGCGAGCAACTGAAGTTGATTCAGGGTCATTTTTCTCAAACCCAACTTCCGGGCTTGCGCGAATGGGTGAATGCGTTCATGCATGTGTGCGTGCACGTTGCCAGTCCCCTCTGACCAACCGCTCCCCTGCTCCCTGGTCGAAACCCAACAGCCTCCACATCCAGTGAGCCGCGCTGTCTGAGACACTGCAGTGTTTCACTGTAATTTCACAGCCATCAACCCCTATCCGTCCGAGTGTGTGTGTGTGTGTGTGTGTGTGTGTGTGTGTGTGTGTGAGTGTGTACGTGCGTCCTTCTATTCGTGTGTGGCCAAAAACCTTGCCAGAACTCTGGCCTTCTTTGCCGCTCCAGGCAAACTTCATAATTCAAGTTCAGAGCAAATTCAGAGACAGAGTTTGAACTGAGGCTAGGTTAAGGCTAGAGTGCATCTGTGTGTGTGTGTGTGTGTGTGTGTGTGTGTTTTTGTGTGTGTGTGTGTGTGTGTGTGTGTGTGTGCACGCACGCACGCACGCGCGTCCCTTTCTCTGCATTCCGCTGTCGAGCGTCTGCTGCTGTCTGAGCAACAGCAGGTGGGAGCTCCTCTCCCAACAACAACAGCAGCAGCAGCGAGAACGCCTCGATATGCTCATTGAAATTCATGTGTTTTTTTCCGAGCGGCGGCAGAAGCACTTTCTCAGAAAATGTCTCCGCCTTACAGCCGCGGCATACATACACAAAAGACGCGAGCGGCGCCGTAAGGAGGACCTCCAAGCCGGAGAGGAGCCCTCGCACCGTGTCCGCCTCTGCTCGCAGCCTTGTGGCTTCCACAGAGGAAGTCGTAATGACAGGGACTTTGGAGTTCAAACAGTGAAAAAGAGAACACACGCACACACACACACACACACACACACACAGAGGAGTTTCTATTATTTTTAGAGGCAAAACGTGGACATGTTGTCCTCTCCAGCAGGCTTGGGACGGTCCAAACCAGGGTTACTTTTAAGCTTGCAAACCTCAGCGTCTTAACCCTTGAAGGTAAAGACTTCCATCGGAGAGCTGAAGTCGGCGACGCGCAAACAGAGTGTTGAGGAAAAACACACACAGACGAACACAAGGTCATCAAGTAATAATAATTAGTAACATCACATGGGAGGAATTCTGCTTAATGTGACCATGGCTGTGATGCAGTCGAAGGCAGGACTTGTGCAGTGCTGCTACAGAAGTGCAGTATTGATACTTAAGATACTGGACATGTTCCTTCTGGCATACATATTTATGAAGTTGAAAAACTCTGTCACCCACAAGGCGCGCACACTCGCACATGCGCGCAAACTCTGGCGTGAGAGAACAATACAGCTGCAATTTCTTTTGACAAATTACGTTTTAGTTTAAAAACAAAAGAAAAGCATCAGTGTCAAGCGAAAACACCTTTGGCTTGGACTTGGTTGATCCATTCCAGTTCCGATACCACAGCCAGTGGTGACAACAGCACCAGGCCCAAGGCAGCAGAACCGGGTGTTGTAGGTCTTTGCGAGAAGATGTGAAGGGAATTAACCGAACCCAGCGCCTCTCCACATAAACAATCATAGAAGAGAAGAGCCGCAGAGGCAACACAGGAAGCTCATCACCCAGTTCAACCAATCAGGGCTTGAATAGAAGCGACTCCATCCGATCCAAAGTCCTCGTTACGACGCCGAGGGGTCAGAGTCAATCTCCCTTCTGCCACTCTTAACTTGAACTCAACCTTTAGCCACAATGAGTCGTGAGACCCGCATCAATCCCACTAAGACACTCTGAAGCTCAACATGACGCTCAGTGTACAGTTTTTCTGTTGTCGTTTTAATTTTTCCATTACCTAAAAGAAAAGCAGCGCAACGCAGAGAGCATGACAGTGTCACATCGCATTGTTTGAAGGAAGCCTGAGGAGCGTGAAGCAGAGCGCGCCGTGTGTGGGTTGGCGTGTGGAGTCATGATGCTCGGCGGAGCATTCGGGGACCCCGGGGGAGAGTGGGAGAGGAGATTATCAAGCGACCGGAGCTGCAGCCAGCTGCCACTGGAGCCTGCTCTGGCGCTCTCCCTTCCTTCCATCCCTTTTTTTTTTTTTTTTTTTTTTTATCTCTGCGCCTCTTTCATGGTCACCCTCATTAAACGGGCACCGTCAGCCGGAGGAGTGACAAAGAGTTTATCAGCGACGCTCAAAATCCGGAGCAGAGGAACCTGCGCGCGGCAGCGGCTGCTGCAGTGGGTTTAATTCAGACGTGTGCGAGGCGTGAAACGGAGAGGCATGTAAAGGTTTTGGCATATGGAATTAAAAAAAAAATGCTGTTTAACGCAGCGACACACGGGTGAGTCAACATAAAGGGTCATAAATAAATAAAAAAAAAACAGTGCTGTAATGGCGGTGAAATGAGATGCGATGCAGCCAGGAAATTAGCTGCAACACTTCAATTCTCAGGGTGCAGCCAGTTTCCCACGAGCTGTTTGGAATGCTGCAAGGATCTCCACCGCTTTGACATGAGGCAGACCCAGCGTAGCTGCTCTCAGGTCATTTAGCCAGCGGTATTGTGTTGTTTATCAATAGACAAATAAAACTTGAAGTGCTAAACTAGCTGAAAATCCCACGGGGTGTAAAATTAGAGCCTATAGCAGGGGTCGACAACCTGCGGCTCCTCTGCATCTCTGCAGCGGCTCCCTTCAGCGTTTAAAAAAAAAAAAAAACAACACACCAACAAACAACCACCTAATAATATGTAAATGCATTTTAGCAATTTTTACGGCCCCAGTTTACAAGGAAAGTGTGTAAAGAAAAGACAGTTGCAAAAATCCCCACAGCCTCCGTCACCCTCTTAAGAGAGGCAGTATAGTAACCATAACACTTCCTGTGTTCTATATGGCCTCTTCAGACTGTATAAACAGCAGAGAGAACCTCTGACATTAGGTTTACCCAAAATATGTTCACGCTTATCTGACTTTTTTCAAAACTATCGACCGTGTTTAAGGAAGAGGCTTCTTTATCTCGGTGAATTCCAAGAATTCCTTCCGGCAGCGGTGAACAAGAACAACTTGCCCTTACTGACTGGGACTGGGAAGCATCACTGAAATGGGAGTTTGTAATTGTCTGGACATGGCGGACTACAGTGGTGGGGGAAAAAGTTTATGGACGCCTCATGTGATGTAAGAAATTAGTCGTTAGTCCCCAAGTGCAGTTTATATTAGTGCAGTCACCGACATTGACCCACATGCTGCACGTGCACTGTTCAGTCTAGACCAGAACTGCATGTTACAGCACAATGAATTTGGCTCTTGCAACACATCCAGAGTACAAGAATACAAGTACTACAAGACTTTCTTTGTCGTTTGTTGAAATGAACAATAACCAATTAATTTAAATGTGTATCCCTCTGATGCAGCCAAACCTTTTGAAACGAACACACACAAAAAAAAACTCTTTATCAATATTCAATGACAGTAAAAATTTGAGTAAAATTTCAAGGGTGTCCAAAAACGTATATTTTCCACTACTCTACAGATGCTACCAATTGCCGTCAAAAAATCCAGCATTAATCGGGGTCGACCAACGCCTCTCTGTCGGCGTGGAACGAGGCAGAAAAAGATCACATTTCTGAATGGAAATATCTTTTTGTTGTCAAACAATTCCAAGGCTTTAGATTAAACACTACAGTGAGATCCCGAGGGCCGTCCCAGCAGCACAGAGACAACGAGTCCTTTAACGGAGGCCAGCTGGCGGCTCGTACGCGGCAGTTCACGCTCCCACGTGCACGCGCACATGTGCGCACGTGCGCACGCGCAGTTGGAGCAGCTCCGCCTCTGTCATAGCTGAGGAACTATTTAAGCTTCGCAGCTGCAGCCGTCTTCCGCATAAGACAGTCTTGGTGCAGCGCAGGTATCTGCAGGACTTGCGACCTCTTTTTGAGCGAAAAGCCAAGTCAACGAGATCGGCTCATCTCGAGAAAATAATAAGCCTCCCGCTATCCTGCCTGCATCTACCGAGGCTCCGTATGAGCACCGCCCGGGCGCAGAGTTCATGCTGGAGGAAAACAATTATCGTCTCTAATGTAGGAGGCAAACAGCCGTAGAAGTTTTAATTAGAAGGCTGGCACAGTTTCATCCCAGTGTGACGACTCTATTATTTCCCAGAGATAAAAAGGTGGGGGGATGGTGAGGGTCTCAGAGCGGAGCACATTCAGCTGGTCATCGCCAGCATCGACGCCTAGAGTGGACGGGTGGATGCCTTCCCTAGACCTTGCAATAATTTCCTAACTAGCTGAACTTGAACCAAAGTTACGAGAGGTAGCTCCAGTGATGTAATTATCTGGATGTGGCACCGCTGAGCTTAACTGGTTCTCACAATCGTGTAGTATGTCTTGTCTTTTTTTTTTTTTCTCCAATGTCGAGCGGCAATACTTGTGCCGTATTCAACTGTGCTAATAGTAGCGTTAAAATTGAACAGTGGAAGGAGGAGGACTGCGAAATACATAGAGCCCCTACTGCAGGAATAATGCCCGTTTGCTGCCATACAGTGGATCTAACATCAGCCACCCGACTTACGCTGGCTGCCGTTGATGCTTATGAGACGTCCTGAGTGTAAACGTAATGGCGGCGCCATTGGGAATCCCTGGTCGAAACCAGCGTTTCTCAACTGGTGGGTTATTTTGCAGTCCACGTAATTCAATTCAAAAATGTATTTACAGGAAATGACAGAATTTGGGTCGTGACTTCACGATGAGGAGAAAATGTGGGTCCTGAGCCTCCAGCAGTTGAGAACCGCTGGTCTGAACAACGAGGGCTGTAAATCTCCAAGCGTCCGTGCCGTCCCAAGTCCGAAGAGCGCTGGGCTGGGTTTTGTTTCCCCCCTCGCGCGTTCCCACCTCGAGCCTCCTCAAACTTCACACCCTCTCCCAACCCCCTCCCCTGGTTCCTCCCCCACTTCCCACAGCTCTCCTCACCTTCATCCGGGTCGTTGCGGGCCGACGCCTCCAGGAGCGCCACGCTGGCGGCGAAGGACACGTGCCTCTTGTTGGACTGCGGCAGGCCGCTGGCGCCGCGGCCCTTCTTGTCGGCCTTCCGCTTCTTGCTCTGCATCTCCTTCTCGTACACGGCCCACCTCTTGAGCTGCTGCGTGCGCCGCTTCTGGGCCGCCCGCAGCCTCTCCAGGCTGGGCACCTTGTCCAGCTGCTGCAGCTCCTGGATCAGCTCCAGGTGGTTGGCCATGGTGGGTGGTGGTCTCGCGAAAGCAGGCGGCGGTGGCGGTGAGGTTTGGAGGGACCGGGGGGGGGGGGAGATGGTGGCGGTGGTGGGTGGAGGGCGACGGCTGGCTGAGGCGGGCGGGCGGGGGTCCTAGCGAGGGAGCCGCCTCAGGCTGCGGCCTCCACCCGTCGACGTGGCCTTCATCTTTACGGCAGCAGCAAATATCCTGGATGGAGAAGGAGGAAGAGGAGGGAACAAATAAACAACTAATAAAAATAAAAATAATGTTTCCTCCCTGCAGGCGAAATAGATACATCAGTGAAGAACACAGATTCATGCAGCGGAAACACCTCGAGTCTGCTTTTGAGCGCCAGCGCTGCCTGGTGTGATGCATCCCGCCGAACAGCAAGCGGGCGGCCGTGTTTTTGTTTTTACTAGTCAGAGGCAGGTTTGTCATTATTTTTTATTTACATTGCATATCTGTACAGTGTAAACAGGTGTAAATAAGAATAAGAGTGTTTATACATTCTGTTTCCTGCTCATTCAGAGCTGTAATAACTGTAGTAATATCGCTGAGGCCTCGCAGCAGGAAGGTCGCAAAGTTCGATTCCCGGGCCTGGGGTTCTGTTGAGATCATAAGGAAAAAACACTGGTGGTAGGAGTGTATAAGTTTGTTTTCTTCCTTCTTCTTTTCAAGCATGAGCATTTCAATTTTATGTTTAGGTCCGGGGGGGGCTTCGTCTCGTGTCATCTTCACGTCGAGGCTGGCCACCCGCACACAAACATCTCCTCATCTCGGCCCTGCGAGGGGTCGAGTCTCTCGTCAGAGAGACGTCCGGACGAATGAAGCACGCTGCACGTTTGGAGAATCTGAAATCAGCACGACCCTGGCACTGCTTTCGCTTTTCAAAGCCGAGGCCCGCATACGGCAGATAAAAGAACCCGAGCTCCAATTCCCTGTGTGTGTGTTTGACGTCACTGGCTAATCAAAGGCAGATCCTCGTACTTCATGCTCGAGTCTAAAGCGCAAGAGTCCACATGTTGGCAAATGTTGCATTCATGGTTTTAGAAACCTTGTTTCAGTTCTACTCTAATTCACTTAAAAAAATCTCCTTGTTATTACTGTGTTATTACTGTATAGTTCCTTTTTTTTGTGCTGCAACAGCAGAGTTTCCAAGTTTGGGATCAATAACGTACGTCCATCTATCCATCCATCTATCTCTGAACTTTAAAAAATATATGTATATATGTATATAAATAGAAAACGTGAGGCAACACTGTCTTTCTTCTGAGCCACTTCAAGATGAGACTTAGCAGAAGACAAAACCGGAGACCTCAGACAAAGCAAACACGCAGTAATCACTGGTATCAAGTATAATCGTTTCCCACGAGCAGTACTCACAGTCACCACAGACATCAGGATTAGTTACGCAGACACACACACACACACACACACAGACTTGATACACGCACCGCCAGTGACCCTTTCTGCAATCGTTGAGACGTATCAACGGAGATGTTTAAGGCGCCGCCGCGCTCTCACCTACAACTCATTCCAACAGGTGTCGATCGGTCGCTGACGGCTGCGGCTCGTCGATCTCCTCACAGTTAGCTCGCCCAGCGACAGCGTGCGATCGGGCCGCCGCCGACACAGAGCCGCGCTTCCTCTGCAGCCCTGCGTCGGCCCAACGGCTCACAGAACAACACGCACAGGAAACGGAATCTGCGCCATCACTTCCTCTCAGCATCACTGTCGCAGAGGCGAGAAGCCCCTCCAAGAGCTGGTTTGTCACAAATGATTCACAAAGACGGGGCCACCGTCCAGAGGCTGAACGCAAGAGGATTAACAGCGGGGTTTCTAATTATCCCGCTGGAATTTCAAAGTAAAGCTGTCAGCAGTTTAGTTTCGTCATCTACAGAAAAGTCAGGCCTCTTTCGGGAAAAAAAATGTCCGACCATAGCTGAATTTTCATGACTTTGCAGAAGGCTTCGTGACAACGCGAAAGCTCCGTCACTGGAACCTCGAGTGCGAAATCATTCTTGCCGGCTTTGCAAAGGCAATCGGCGTCACCTCAGGTCTGACGAAAGCAGGAAGCGAAGCCAGCGACCGCACAAGACGACAAAAAAAAAAGGAAGAGGAGAGAACGACTCGTCTCGTCTTCAGAAGAAACTCCCACCTGACGGCCCTCTGTTTACAGCCTCCCACAGTCACTTAGCTTTAGGCTAAAACTGATGCTTCTGCCCTTTAACAGCAGAACATGGTTGGCTGTGCTGTCGCCTGAAACGCTGGGGAAAGTTCACCGAGCTCTTTGTGACATCACAAATAACTGGTTTCCAAAACTTCTAAGAAGAGGATCAAGAAAATGAAAAAAAAAATACATTTTTTTCCCATTTCCACGTACTTCAGAGATTTGACACATAATGTCACATATTGTTGGTGAAGAAGAACTGTTATTATTTTCCCACAATATGGGACCTTTGTCTGCTGCAACGCTCAGAGAGGCCACATAGTCCACTTTAAATGTCACAGAGAAAATTTCTTCGCATCAAAGACCAAGGTTTCAAATTTCCCTTCAATATCTCAGTTATTGTCTATGTCTGTGTCTGTGTCTCAGTTCAGGGTCTGCGTCCTTGAAGTGCGCATTTTGAAAGGAAGTTGCGTCATCGCACTGCGCGATGGCTTGTCCCAATTCCCAAGGGTGCTTAGGACGCTCAAAATGCGTACTCGGAAATACGCACTCGTTTTAGCCGATTCCAAGGATGCACCGCTACTATCCTTCGCGTACTTGTGTTTCCCATGATGCTTTGCGTGCTGCTGCAAAGCATCGTAGGATCCTGGGAAGTCAGCTGAAATTAGCGGCATGTACTGGTTAAGACACGACATATAAATCTAAATATTGAAGTTTCACATAAAGTATCCAGTTTTTAACGTAGGATTTTACTTATTTGATCATCCAACGGCATCGTTAGATGGCGAACCAATGGTTAGCTTGATGCTATAAAAACGTCACTTCCGGGGCTGGCCAGCCGGAGGGAACGGCGGTGACGAAACGAGGAAATACGCCGAAGGCCAGACCGTCCCGAGTGGTTACCGGGGAGGCGGGGTTTGGTCCGTCCTTCTAGGCTGGGAACTCTAAGAACGCTTCCTTCAGACGGAGGACACTCGGTCTGAAGGGTGCAGAACCTGAATTGAGACACAGCACTTGTTCTTCCAGGAGAAAACAAGATGGACCCAGTTTGGAATGATTGTGCAAAACTACTTTTACGTAAACAAACATATTTTACGATGAGGTCAAAAGGCACATGTGATCATCGCTTCTATATTTAGTAAGATGATTCTAATTGTTCCGCTTTTTGTAGTTTCTTGCGATTACTTTGAAAAAAAAATTCAATTCGTTCTAAATAAATGAAATAAAGCCCAAATAAATAAACAAATGCTACAGGAAACTAATAATTGGATGACAGAGTGAATTCAACCCATAAAGCCTCCCCCCCCCTCTGATGTGCCATGGATGATTCCAGGCACGCTCCTTCTCGGGCTTCTTGCGAGGTGCAAGTGCAGCAAAGTGAATTAACATCAGACAGGACGCGTGACAAACAAGGAACATCTTTAGCCGTCTTTGATGCCTGATGGCATTAGCAGGAGGAATATGAAACCCAGGAGCTGCTGTTGATCAAATCAGGGGGAGTCAGAGGTGAAGTAATGACATTACCAACACAACACACACACAGACACACACACACACACAAAGAAAAGCCTGCGGCAAATAAGCAACTGGTGACAAACACAAAGCCTCCCAAATTAAGTTTTGCATTTATTAGCGAGTCATAACTTTAATCTTTTCACGAGTCAAAGATGTTTCATACCAAAGGCACTTATCATCACGCTGATTAACAAGAAGGAGTGAAAATTGCGTACACACAACTCCATTTCCAGCACATCTGTATTTAGCCAAAAACATTTTGAGACTCACAATGGGATGAAAATGAGGCAATCAGATGATTCCAAGGAAATTTAGAAGCCATTTCACTCGTATTTGCTGTTCAAAAAGACCAAGCTGTGATCTCACAAGGCGTCCAGGTGTGGCCCATTGCATTGTGGGTCTGCGACAAACGAGCCAGAGGATGAGTCTGAGGAGTCTTTGATTTCCTTTTCAGGAGCTTCTCATTTGGTTTGTGACTTCCAGCTGCTTTGGCCACCACCCACATCTGAAATCTTGAACCATGGTAGCGCACAAAAACTGTTTGCAGTCCATAAGGTTTCTGCTGCACTTCTCAAGTTGCTTCGTTTCAAATTTGATAACGCTGACTACAAAGCCAAAACAAAAACTACTACTTCCTGCGCCCATTGTTGTGTCGCTGATCCGATAACTTTTCAGATTGTTTCGGAACATGAGTAGCCCAAACATACGGGGGGGGGGGGGGGGGGGGGGACCATATCGGAAACAAGCAAAATTCCATTTTTTTCTCAAGGACGCCACACATTTCAAGACGGTTGCGTGGTATTTCCTGTCCTCTGGCAGGCACATTAATGCCTGAAGGAAGCCGAGATGACAAGCACAACCGCTGCCGGGTGAAAGAAAGAAAAAAAAAACACCACATCATAGTGAACCTACGTCTGAACGAGCACTCAGCATTTTCACCCCTTTCACACTGTCAGCGCAAGTCGAGATCAAACCGTGATCTCCGGACTCGAGCAGAGGGGAGAGTTTCCAGGCGTTAAGTCGGATTCCATTTCAGCTCAGTCCATAAATCTGCGTAAGACAAACCCTGAAAGTCAGACCCAGAGTTGACTCTGCCCGTTCCTTCAGGTGCACAACAACGGCATGGGAGCAGCCTCTGGCTCCTTCCACAAGTAAGAAGTCCGTGGTTTGCAAAGCACCCAGGGAGAGGAACGCCACGCAAATATTTTGCATTTTGGAGCGAAAAACAGACGCAGCACTGAGTGGCTGATTCAAAGTCCTGGCAGGAAGTGAAGACGAGGCGTTTGAAGATACGGTGGGGGGGGGGACAGAGGAGCTACAGGCAAGTGTAAGCCCCGTTTGTTGATATCCCCGGCCAGCTCCCGAGGCCAAGGCAGCAAATCACAGATTGACCTCAATCAGCTCCGAGGCTGCAGATAAGAATGCTCCCACACTTTGCTTTTTGACGTTTCGTAAGGAAGGCGAACAGCAGGGCGATTATTGAGGGGGAGAGAAAAAAAAAAATCAGGTCAGACAATAGAGTGAGTAAACTGGGTTTACGCCAAATGAAGCCAAGGACTAACAGTGCACATATGCCAGTGTGATATTCTAATGGGCTCCACAAACACACATTTGGGTGGTTAAAGTGATCAAGTTCTCCCGTTACTATTAAAGACAAACTGTCTCTCTGAGCAGCCGGTTATCACAACTCGAGGTCAGGTTGGCATCAGGATTAGAGCGAGAGTTTGGATTAGAACAACGGGATGGAAATCGATGGAAAGTCCTCCTGGACATGGACAGAGACACGTGTGCGCTTGTCTGTTCGTGTGCGTCGGGGAGAAGAACCGCGTGTCGTTTCTTGCATGAGATCCCCCTCCTGATTTTATTTAGAACTTTTAGCTCCACTTCTTAAGTCAGTGGAATAATGCCGTGCGTTGCCATTCATCTGGGCCGTCCTCAGGGTGTTCGCACAGAGGCGGTTTGACTCAATGATTAAATGCATCTAGTGCATCTCAGTGTATTATGTATCAAAAAGGCAACTATTCAGCAGTGGGTATTAATGTTTGATGGGCCCCTGTGACTGCAGGATCTGCTGGGACCGACCAGGTGGACGGCAGAAACACTGATGAGGTTCGACCTGGTACGTTTTAATCAATCTATGGGTGTTAAGTTATAGACTGACTCTTTTTAAAAGGGCTGTTAGATTAGTGTGTGTGTGTGTGTGTGTGTGTGTGTGTGTGTGTGTGTGTGTGTGTGTGTGTGTGTGTGTGTGTGTGTGTGTACGCGGTCACTGACGTCAGCTTTAATTCACTAATATCTCCAAGTTGGATTGAGGTCATTGTGAACCTTCCATCATAATTATGCCGCTGATTGGGCACAGAGGGCATCGCACTGTATGGACTCACTGTATAGACGACAGCTGCAAAGTACAGCGGCTCACACCGTAATGCACCACAGGCTGGATTTTTTTTTTTACGGCCACTTATTACTATTAACTGTCCTCCTGGAATAATTTTCCCTGTCACACGGCTCACCATCCACCTGCTAGCGAGCGTTTACAACAAAAACCACAAAAAAAAAACCTCTGAGAGCTCTTAGCAGCATTACAGCGCGTTTAGCACCGTATCTTATACGGATGTCGGGGGGGTATAGATTCACTGAGGGCTGCGGCTGCATGATAAGTGGTATCTGATTGTGTTGGCGAGCCCCATAAAGTTATGGATTTGGAGTCTATCTGTCGGCGCAGTGGACCATGGTGAGCATGACAGAGTCTCCGCTCGGGCGTCTCAGCGAGAGCGATACGGCCTGAAATCTATATCACTTCTTCTTTCCGTGACAATATTATATCTGGGTATGACAAAAATAAGAAAAGGTTGCTCCGTGTGAATTATGATTCTGCCTGCAAGAGGCGACACAGCAGAACACATACGCACCAAGAGCGATCTAGTGAGTTTGGTTCAGCAACCTGAGTATTAGCCATTTGTATAACCAACTATTGGCTTATTTTGAAGCTGCAAGTGGAGTCTGATGGATTCCTTGTGAGGCTGTTAACGCTGTTAATTGCTGAATTACATACAAGCAACCCAGCGCGGACTCCAAGCTGCCTGATGTGCCGTGCAGTGACGTTCAATATTCACACAACACAGGGTAACAGCGAAGCCCTCGCTGTGATTTCTCGTCCGCAAAACACTCACAGTTGAGCTCGGGGACTAAAAGAAGCACTTGTGCTAGTTCACCTCCATACGGACTCCGCAATTGACACAAATTTACCATAATTCCACAGCAATGATACTGTTCTTTTAATCTCTGTGGCCACACAACAACAGTTCATGTTGATCTGAAAACAAGACCTGACGCTGTTAAAACGCCACAGAATGATCTCACAAAGTCCGTGTCTGGCGGCAGCAGCAACAATTTCACGCTTAAGATGCTAACTGACGCTAATTTAATCTTCGGTTTGTGTTCCCAAATCCAGCAGTGCGCAACCACAAGACGTCTGTAAGCATTGCCTGCACTGTCTTCACTTCCCCCTTCAGACATTTCTATATTTTTTCTCTTACATAGTTACATAGCTATTAAAAAACTTTAAAGACATAGTAACAGTGTTTAGCAGAGATCTTCTATAAGAGACAGAGCGCTCTGATCATTTTGAATAAAGACATCCAGGGACATTAAGATTGTGCTTGTCACCGCCCCCTTTTAACAAATAGCCAATCACCTGCATGGATTTGTTGTAGAAAAACGCCTGACAATAGCTGCGTCCGTTTCCATTACAGTTTTTCGCAAAAATAAAAGTGATATATCTAAAATTTCAGTTCAAGTACAATTGCGTACTATTGTAGTTTGTTTTTGTTTGGTTGTGTTAGTTTGCTAACTTGTAAAAATCCTCTGTCTCCTCCTGTCGGAATGCGCCATTTTCACTTAAAATGAACTGGTCACGTGACCCCGTACACCACGTCCGGTTGACGCGTAGATGTGAAAAGTGTTTCCATGACACTTTCATGATATACCTCTATATCGAAACGCCTGAAAAACCAGCGTAGAAAACTTTTAGCGATATGATTTGAGAGGTTTTTACGAAATTTAGGTGTTTCCATTATCAGTTTTTATTGCGATATTTATGTTTCGCGCGATTCTAGGGGTAATTGAACGCACCTAATAACTGGATTAAATTGTCCGTTTCACACGTCTTGTATTATTCAAATCTATTTTTTGCATGCAACATATTGCAACTGAAACCAAAAAACCAAAAGACCAACGACTGCGTGAAGCCATTTTTAGCTTCAAAAGCACAAAATGATGGTTCAGCTATTGTGTCATTAGATCACATTGGATATGTTTTCTTTATTTTTTTTTTTGCTAACCAGAGAGTGGTGGAACTGGGCCCGCTCACACTGAGCCGTTAGATTAGTGGTTGCTTGAACAGCGATGCACTTCTCAATCTCCCCGTCTCTGCGCGGCCTCCTCCTCCTCCTCCTCCTCCTCCTCCTCCTTCTTTCACTGTGCTGATGTGGAAAACGTCTCACAACTGCTGAAGCATGCAATTAGATCCGAGTCTGATTGTTTTTTCACCCCATCGTGGTATGTGTGCGCGCACTCTCTCGTCAGCAAGGACCTCTGGAACTCCGTACCCTCGGTTTATACATATTTAATGCTAAAAAAAAAAGTGCTTAATATGCATTTGCACTGACATTCGCAACACACCTCGCGTAGCGAGGGCTGTGCGAGCGGTTCAAGAGTCTAAGTCAACGCAAAGTCATTTCCCCACACATGGAGGCAACGCAAACTGAGCAGCATTATCTGCTCACTTCTGACAACATGAAAGAGCGGTTAGGCTTTACACCGATCATATCGGCGATGTCGGATCGGCCGATATTTGGCATTTTTTGAAATGTTCGTGATCGGGCGTCACGTCATAAATCACCGATCCGATCAATGACGTCATGGTCGTGTTGAAACTTTTTTAATCCGTCTCATTTACTCCAAAGTAGTTTCACAGCATTGACATGTTTATTTGTTTGTATCCGAGAGATAATGATTCATGATTCAAAAAAACTTCATTTTCGTCTTTGTGCCTCTTCCTGTTTTGAGTACTGTCGCTATGTGACGGACAATAAAGTTTCTTTGAATCTTCACGACAGAAACATCCATGGGCGACACAAACAAACATGTCGGAGGTGTGGAAGTTACACCTTTTCTTCTAAGTGAGAGAAACAGACATAGCACAAGCTATCTGCAATATATGCAACGCTACAGTACCTCGGGGGGGGGGGTGGGGGGGGGGGACATCGGCAAAAAATTTCAACACGACAAATTTAATCAGGCACTTGGAAAAGATACACACGGAGGAGCATGTCGAGTTCAAGAAACGCAGCGCGGAGAACGGATGCTAAAGCAAACAACTTTAGACAGTGCTCGTCCGTATAGTCGTATACGTATAGTATAGTAAAGTGAGAAGGCAAGGGGTGTACATAAACAAGTAATTTAAATATTGCTCCTCACGTGATCAGATCGGTGATCGGTTATCGGTTTATTTAAACTCACTGATCGGCACAAAAACCGTGATCGTGTAAAGCCTAACCGCGGTGGATTCTAATAGAATATTGGGTTGTTTTGGACGCTTGTGCTTCAGGGTGTCCCCCCCCCCCCCCCCTTCACCTGAGTGCTGACAGTCAGGGCTTTAATTCAGACTCTATCAGTGACAGAACGCATTAAAGCTAATGGACTTAAAGTCGGCGTTTCCAGTGTTTCGCCACACACACACACACACACACACACACACACACACACACACACACACACACACACACACACACACACACACACACACACACACACACACACACACACACACACACACACACACACACACACACACACCTGCGTCTCCTCTTATCAAGTCATTGTGGGAGAATTACTCATCGCGTCCTTTCTCTCGTTTATCTCAAGAGAAGGAAATTTGCATTTGAATTCAGCTGGGTTGGATGCCGCCTGAATGCCCAAAACCAAACAAAAAGTATTAATTTTTACATTTTGTTCAAAAGGCTTAACGCTGGGATCTCATCATTTCAGCGGGCGCTTTGTCTCTGTCAACAATGTCCATTCAGTCACTTTTCAGCCGGTAATGACTGTGTAACTCTTTGTCCCAAAGTCCCATCTCAGATACGCTGCCTTCCTTACGAAGCCTTTCATAAAAGGACCAAACAGTAGCAGATTATCTCCGTCCGCCGCCAATTAAAAGTG
Organism: Nelusetta ayraudi; assembly: GCF_046127955.1. Taxonomy (NCBI): domain Eukaryota; kingdom Metazoa; phylum Chordata; class Actinopteri; order Tetraodontiformes; family Monacanthidae; genus Nelusetta; species Nelusetta ayraudi. The sequence continues at coordinate 8,756,512 of NW_027466067.1, read as the reverse complement.
GACAAAGAGGAACAAAGTTGGACAGCTGACCCTCGCAGCTACGATAAAAAGGCGCCAGAAATAAGAAGACCCCACCTCCGCACCTCCAGGGGGCAAGACCCCCATCAATCACTGAGAGGTCTCGGCCTAAGCAGCCGTGTTTCAGAGCTGCTGAACTCTAGCGAGCCCGATTTCCAAATCAAGGCAGAAAAGTTTTGGTAAGCAAACAAAAGGAAAGACAAAGAAGAATCATTGTGCCTGTTTCCATGACATGATGCAGCAATTGCAGCAGATAAACCACTCCAACTTTGCACGGATGTGAAGGAAATCCACCAATAGACCAAAACTACCAGTCAGCACAAATTCAGATTGCTGGACAAATTTAAGTAGTTTGCTTTTTTTGTTACGTTTTGTTTTTTCAGAATCTTGAAATCATAGCATCAGATATCAAGGCAGTGATGACTCGGCAAAGACAGAATACAAACTGTTTGGACTCAGCCAACGCACACACCTGCCAGCGAACTGAGAGGTGCCCGGTGATGAAATGACCGGACTGTTTTGATTTGCTTTAAAGCCATTAAGATGATGTACAACGTCGGCTTTATCTTATTATTGCTGTCTCAAACACATCCTCTAATCATTTATTGTCTATCTTGACCTGTCCACGCACAATAGTCAAATGAATCGTGCGCCCTTCCAGCTTAAATTCAGTGAGTTGTCGACTGGCCCATTGGGAACTCGGGTGAAATGTTGACTTAGCAAAACTGCCGACTCGGATTCTTAGAGGACTGTTTCGCTGAGGTAAGTTTAATGTAATTCATTCGGGTTGCCATCACCCCGAACGGATGTGTGAGTAATTGTTTTCTTGATTGAGACATCAAACTTGGCGCCCTTTAAATGTCAGCAATCTTAAAAGAAAAGGACAAAAATCCCTTTTCAGAATTTGTAATTTATCATGTCCAAGGATTCGAGTGCAAAAAAAGTTGCTAAATCTCCCGTCGACTGTTGAATCATTCTTCCTCCTCCTTCACAACCAATGCGCCACTGTCAGCCTCCGACAACAAGGCACACACAAACACACACACACACACACACACACACACATTCAATGCATCAACAATGACGGCTGTACCGGTGCGTGACATTTCGCGGCGAGGAGGCGTGTGCTGTGTCAGGACACACCGACACAGTGGCAGCAGTGTCGCGCGCGCACAATAGGCCAGTGTATCCCAAAGTGCGTGTCCAGTGTGTGTGTGCGTGCATGTTTATCTACATTTTATCTCCATCACGTGACCTGTACAGACCCCTCTGTGTCCTGAGGAAAGCGCCGGTGTGTACACACGCTCCTTCCTTCCGCCGTGCGACGACCCTCCGTGCCCCCCACTGGGCCCCCGGGACCCCGCGTTCCCGCTCCGGCTAATTCATTTAATCACCGGCTAATACCGCAGGCGGGTCAAGCTGATTAAAAACCCACCCAAAGAATTAAGCGGGAGTTAACAGCTGTCGTATACGGCGCTCACGCCACCGTTCGGTGCACCGGGACGGACCGACTGCGTTCCAGCGCCGTGAAGCGCTGAAGACGTTTCCATCAATTATAGCTGTAAGAATAAATAAATAAATAAATAAATAAATAAATAAAGTTTAATACCCTGCATGTGTCGCCAGTGCTCTGTCAGATGTCTTTGCTGAATTCCGGTTTAGCGTCTTTTGACGTCAAGGCACGCGATCAAATCAAACTACTTCCTGCATTTCTGTGATTTGGGCTAGATTCTCATGGCAACTGTGTTTTCAGTTTAACTGCGAAGTTTCAGCACAAACTGGCAGCACATCTGGGCAAATCCACAATACAAAAAAAAAAAAAAAAAAAAAGCTCTGCAGCTTTTTGCTCTAATCCTGTCTGGCTTTGGCAGTTGCGTTCAAGGCCCAGTTTGTAACATTTAAAATGATGAGAAGGAATGATGAAATATTTTATTAGTTTGATGTATTTAGTTAGTTTGTTTGAGCCTTTACATTCACATAGGAAGGAAGCAGCAGTTATATACCTTCATGTACTTAGGCCCACGGATCTAACCTATCTGGACAAATGGCCCATCAGGGGTCCCAGGAGGACGGAACATGGATCTGCAGAGTCTGATGAATTCATCCTGACATCACGGCTGGCGTAAGAGAGATGTGAGATCAGGTGGGACGTCGGGAAACAAGGATGAAGACAAAAAGCAATCTGCTTTCTTGATGGGTCTACTCGAGTTTTCTTCCCACTGGGGAGTTTGTTTTTTTTCTCTGCCACTATTGGTTTTCTTTTTTGATTTGAGAAAATAATCTAAAATGTGAATGATTGAGTTGATGGATGGATGGATGGATGGCTGGCTCGGTGCCAGTGGAACACCTACTGAATGCTACATAATGCTGTTACTCTCCTCTCAGCGTGGACGCAACTCCTTCAGACGCTCATCTCTGCGTCACTAAATCTAATCTGAAGTCATTTGGCACCTTTAAACGTAGAAGAGCCGACAAGCCTTTTGTTGTAACGTTGCCGTTCTGATAGAATAAGAAAAAGGAAGTCGACCTTAAATACCTTCCCGAGTGATCGCCCCCAGAACAACTACCCTTGAGATCTCTGCTGCACGGCTTTCCACGCGACAACTCTGTGAGTCCTCATTAGCCGGCGGAGAAGCCGCTGTCGAAGAAACAGCACGCGGAGGGCTCGCGACGCGCCGCGCGGCCATTAAAACACAGAGCAGATGGCCGCGACTGCTGAACCGAGACGTGACCTTTTCAACCAGCGCTGCCATTAGCCCCAACATGACCTCTGGACGCCTCAGCCGGAAGTCACAGGAGTCTAACCGAGTCCGTGTTTGCCTCTGCGTCTTGTTGGCTCAGCGCAGGGTTTGCTAGGCCGCCCCAGAACCGTCCTCAATTTGCTCCATCATGTCGTGTACACCGCCACTTGTGGAACTTTCCCCTCTTTCAAAGAAAAGAGAGCAATCCGGGCAAAGAGAGAGCAGAGGAGCGGAAGGAAAAGAAGAAGGCGGCCGCTGCTGCTGAGTGTAAACAGATAAACGGAGGGCAGAGCAGGCTTCACTGAGCTGGACACACACACACACACACACACACGCGCACACACACACACACACACGCACACACACACAGTCTTTAAATTAGGCGTCTTAAGGCAGGAGTCAAACAAGGCGACAGGTGGCTACTCGGTGATCCTTGACTGCCACCAACAATGTGTACGTGTCACTCTGAGTTCAGAGGACTTGACAGTCAGATGTACTAGAAAACAACCTTCTCCTCTACAGTCGTAAGATTTGACACCACAGCTAAAATAAAGAGCCCACTGCTGATGAATACAAATTTAGCCAATAGCGCCACGGATTGATCATTTTTGATGTGTGTGAATGTTTCGTCTTTATGAGTTAAAATAATTAACTCATAAAGACTATTGTTTAAGTTTTATGGGTTTTTTTCACTGTTCATTATTTTCAAACTATTCAAAATATTGGCTTAAAATGACCAAAAAACCTGAACTGAAACTGAATCTGTATCCAAATTTAGAAACAGGAGCTATGAAAAAGACAAAGACCTGTTTGATGACGAACTGATGACAACAAACTAAAAAAAAAAAAAACGCCCTTTAACAGACATTTCTGGAGGTGAACCATTCATACTGGCGAGATGTGCTGTCGCTGGTACTGATCCAGTCGGTCACCTCTCCTCCCCTCCGCCGCCTTCACTCCTCCCCTTCACATCCCAACTCCTCGGCCCCTCCGTCCTCCAGCGTCCTCCAGGAGGACGTCTTTATTCTGTCTGGATTACGTGTCCTAGTTGGTGCTGCTGGGCGCGCTGCTGGGGGAGCCAGTTTATTTTCTCCGGTGGAGCTCAGGTCAGCGCGATTCTGGGTCGCCGGCTCCCCTGTCGCCACCAACCAGGGCGGCAGCGGCGGCGACAAAAGCGCGAGGCGCCGCGGCCATTCGCCTCGACCGCGTCCGCTCGGCTGCGTCCCACAGGTGAGCCGAGAGGAGTCCGGGTTTCTGCCTCCCGCCCCCCGCCCCACTGATAAAACAGGAAGCGAGCAGCCGACTTATAAGCACCCGAGTTACATTAGCTTAGGCACAGATAAGCCCTTTACTTATTGCTTGTGAATACTAAGCCAGCAAATCTCGCACTCACTCCATATTTTCTCTGCCAGGGCTGATCCTGCAGGGCCCACTGACCAACATATTAATCAGCCGCTACACACACACACACACACACACACACACACACACACACACACACACACACACACACACACACACACACACACACACACACACACACACACACACACACACACACACACACAACATTGCCACTGCCAGGCTGGCTGCATGCGAAGCCCAGGTTCCTCCTCCTCCTCTTCACATGATTCATGGCAGCTTTGCTTCCTGCCTGACGCAGGTCAATGAGAACATGCTAACCGGCTATCCAGCCAGCTAGCGGGCTAACAGCTCATCATCCAGTCCAGGAAGACGACAAAGTTCATCGCAAAGACATATCAAAGGGCGCTTGGAGACACAGGAGCGGAGGCGTGAGTTCTGGTAAAGCGTGGTTGGCTTCTCCCAACAAGCAAGTACAAAATATGAAGTTCAGTTCAAGTTCTGCGGGGGAACTCAGGCTTCTATACCCATTTATGACCTGGACCACACTGGCATTGGAGTTGTTGCTAGGATTTCAGAGTGCAATTACCAAAGAAAGCAGAGAGAAGGCACCTTAACCTTTTGTATAATAAGCAAGTCAACTCAAGAAAGAAGAGCGAGAGAGACTTCAATGTCACATTGCTCGGTCATCATTCATCGGCGGACCGACTTCCTGAGTATCAGACAAAGACACGCTGAACTATTTTTGAGAGCAGGTGAAGCCGGCGTGTCTGGAGTTTTAAGTCGCATTGACACCACCTCCGTTTAATCAGACTGCAGTTCATGTGCAACATGACTGTGCAATAACAGAACGCAACGAGGATCAAAGATGGACGGGGTGAATCAAGGCTCCGCCGACGGTCTTGGTCTGCTTCAAGTCAAGCAAACGCAGGAAGAGGAACTCGAACCTCTGACATCCATCAATTCAACTCAAATTTGACCAACAACTACAAACACACTGTCTCCAAACTGAAGCAAAGTATGTTGGAACTAGAAAATTCTTCTGGAGAAATGACCCCCCCCCCCAACCCCCCTATATGCTGGATGCTTTACCACCTGCCATTTAGAGCCAAACTTTCTATATTCAACCCCCTCTCTGTTTGAGAACATCCAAATCTAGAATCTAAAGCATTTCCGTTCCGTCAACTCCGAAGGTTGACTTTCTTTTCCCGCCCCGCCTCTACAGTCCTGCCACTTTCACTGAGCTGAACAATGCCTCAAAATGTTTGACAAGCTCGTTTTAAATACACCTTCAGCCGTCACCGATCATTACTGAGGCAGACTTCCAAAAACACGCCGACAAAGTCAATAAGAGGAGAGCAGAAATTATCTGACAGTTTTGAGGGGGGCGGGGGGGGGGACCGTTGCGGCTGATACGGCGAAACGGAGAGCGAGGATAACAGAATCCATAATATACCTGCCACGCATTAGGCACTATCAGCCCGCTGTAGCGGCTGGGGATGCAGATTAAAGTGCTATAAATGTGGAATAACGAAGACGGGGGGGGGGGGATACACCTCCACTTTTTAGAGATTTCACCCGATGGAATATGTGCTGGCGCAACGTTAGAATCACAGAAGGGCCACAGATATTTTTGGAAAAGCAAAAAAAAAACAAACAGTGATGAAACGGCAACAGTGTGAAGAAGCAACCTGCTGCCGGCACACAGACGCGGGATCTTACTAGTCTTGATCTCCAGATGTGAGGAAAAAGTACGAAAATCAGAAATGTCACATCACAGCTTTCATGCTATCAAGTTGCTCTTTCAGTGAAAAGCCCCGAAATGAACCTTTTCCTGCGAAAAAACCTAAAATAACCCAGAGTCAAAGGAAAAAGCAGCATCTCCAAAAGTCACACCCCCCAATGTCTCAAGCAGAACTGATTGCAGTCCAATTATTGTGTCGGGGAAAGTAATTGTGGAGAGAACAACTAAATAAATGACAGGTGAACTGCCGGCTTCGGCGCTCCAACGCCGGAAAAAGCCCGAGTAAACAGTGGACGGCGAGGCGCAGACAGCGGGAAAACAAGAGGGACGGAGATTTGCAAGCTCGCCTTTTGTTTGAGTTAGACGAGCGGGAGCTGTAATCATTTTGCCGTTTCTCTTTCTATTTGCGGCGCGGGCGGAACCGCAGCCAGCCGGTGCGCGCAAACAGCAACATTTGTCATTCCGCGCCCGCCCGCCCGCTGGCCAACGAGCCGGCGGCGGCCATCGGCAGGTCACGCCAAGGCTCAGGACTCAGATTATCCCGCAGACAGTGTGTAAACGGGAGGATTTAGAGCAGCACTCTTACTGTTCCCGTCTTAAGCTCCTCGCTTGTCTTTGCTCGTCTCCGGTTAGTCAGAGTGTTCCTGTGGGGAAAGATTTCTTTGTTTGTTTGTTTTCACTTTTTTTTCCTGATCACTTTGATGATCAATGATTGATTAAATTCCAGGAATACTTTCTACTCCGTCACAACTGAATTTGGTTCAAATTGATGCTATAATGCTGCTGCACTGTGGGCAAATGAATGCAAAAAATGAAGAATGAAAAAAAACAAATGTATTGGCACTGGGCCCAGCAGTCAACCACTTGTTTTGTTTTTTTTATTATTATTAAAGGCATATTTTAATATTTCTTTAACTTCAGCATATGTAATCAGTCTTCGACTCCCAGCACAATGAGATAATATCAGTCCATTATAATATAAAACATAGGGACAGATCAAACCATTAACCTTAGACTTGCCCGAGAGCTCCTCAATTAATTTATAAATAAAGACCCCGCAGTTATTATTGATTAAACTTGCCGCTTGCCAAATGGGACTGGGTTTTCCATTTGGCAAGTGAAAGATCACACAGCTGACGGCCAAAATATCCGGGAAATCCTCGTTCCTTTTGATGTAGCTGCCGCCTCCTTCCCCTCCTGCTCCTCTGCCTCCCCGTCTGCACTTCATTAACTTCTCGGAGGCAGAGTGATAATTATGCACTGTTGCATAGTCATGCAACCACAGGTGTGCGAGCCGCTACATGCCCGCACTGTTTACTGCGCAAGGCGGGAGGAGCGGCGGCGGTAGCTACCGTGGCGCAACCCGTCTGCGGCTGGTTGGCGTTAGCCTCGGGCTAACAGCAAATAGGACGCTGCGGCAGGATCGCCTCCTGTGGCGCGAAAGTTTCATTAGCGTCCGTCCGTCCGTCCGTCCCCCCCCCGCACCCCCTGCGGTCCAGCTGCGGGCTGGTCGTCGACAGACTCACAAAGCTTACAAAGCCAGTCATGTTTTATTTTTCAAACGTGTCGGAATTCCACAATCACGTCGCTCGGCGACGCGACAATAACTTAATACAGCAAATTACATCAGCGTGCGCTCTGCTATGTTAACGACAGCCACCAGCTGTCCTAGCCAGACCCGTTACAAATTCAATTGCCCAAAAGCCAAAGGTAATTTCGCAGCCTCCTTGGCTGTGGAAATGTTCTTGTGGACTAACCTGCTGCCACTTTGTCTCACCAGCCGTGTTCCATCAGTTATAACGTGATCTTAATCTAGCAGCCAGATACAGAACCGTTTTTGTGTACAGGAGACGACCTACGTGTGAACTCCAGAACCATGGGATATTATTCTCCCAGATGATTTCCTGGGAGAACGGTGCAGGTCGAGGGTCTATGAGCAGCTTAAGTGTTCTCGTCTCCACTCAATCATCATTCTCACACACCTGTGCTTTCTTTTTTTAGGTGAGCTTTTAAGGAATAGAAATTGCATTAAATTACCCTCTACTGCAGATTTCTCAAACTAAAATGCCCAGGTTTTTAGGTTAATTCTTACAACTTGAACAGAATTCTGGGTAGGAAAGCTTTTTTATTTTTGTGGAACCACAGACTGTATTTTTCATTTAACGGTAAAATGACAAAAATAAAAAAATTTAAAAATGGGAAATATTTTCTATGGGTGGATTCCTGAAATGAACAATGAACAGCCGTGGCCCTCAAGCTACTCATGTTATTGAATCCTGAAGGAAGCATCGGGTTTGCTCACTTTTCACGATTTAACCGAGAAGCGCTGACAGTCTGTCGGTTTCCATCGTTTTTGGCAACAGCTGACGGCAGATTTTGTGTGGCTGCTTCACCTGCTCTTCTTGTTGTTCCAGAGACACAGAACCCCTTTCGGCCGCCAAGCTTGAATAGTACTCTAGCCTTGAGTGGAAATGATTGGGTTCGCATTAAAAGGAGGCAGAAAGCCACCGCTGACAACAAATCAGAGCAGGAGCCCGCTCAGTAACCCGACAAGCCAAATAGAGCATATCTTAAAATCGACTCGAATTTGTTTTGTGTATCCATCTGGTGGAGACCATAGAAATGAACAGGGAGGCCCATAAAAATGTATAACTAAAGATAATTGAACAAGCCTTCTGTCCATCGCACTCAAAGCAATTAAATCTGGTCTTTTTACAGCCGGTTGAGAACATTTTGAGGTCTCCTGCTGGCGCAACAGGGCAAAGCACCTCACATCTCACACAAACATCCTGTGGTGAGCTGTGGAGCGAGGGAGGGGGTTTGCTAAACTGAGCTCTCATCAAAGATTCAGGAGTGAAGCCAGACAGACTCATCTAGAGCGTATAAAGACAACACAATAGCTTTTATCCACCTCAATCATCTTGTCATTTGGTTTTAAAAGGGAGCAGTTGCTTCCTCTCACCGTCCTATTGCTCCACATTGAACTGACTGAAAATCATTTTCTGATCTAGCTTGGCACCATGGACGTGCCAGATTTCAGAAGTGGAATCCCAGTGACTCAGCTTTAATGCTGGCTTAAACTCCCAGGCCGATCAGAGACATCCACAGCTTGTACGCATCAGCAGCGCGAACATCTTGCCTTGCTCTTTTTGCTCTTTTTTTTCTGGTTTTGTTTGCATTTCTCCTTCTGCACACGGCCCCACCGAGAGGCCTCGACCCTCCGCAGGAAATGCCTCCGCGGCAGCGGCGGGCGACGGCAGGCCGTGTTTCGGGCCCCCCCCCCCCGCGGTCCCGTCTGACTTGTGGGTGGGGCCGCTCATCCATCTGCTGCACGCCGACACCAAAAAACCCTGTTTGTTTGAGAAGAATCTGCCTGTTTATTTATAAAAGGGTTTGACCACCAACACGCCCCTGGCCTGCAGGGTCCACCCTCCCTCCCCCAACGCTGAAGTCACCCGGTTCACTCTGTCTCCAGGCCAAAACTGGAACATCCTCTCTATTACTGGCGCTTTTTGTTCCACCCACTCTCCCCCCGTCTCTCCCTGCAGCTCCATCTCGTTGTTGAGTCACTTCATGCCTAATGACGGTCTGATTCTCCGGCTAAAGCCCCGGCCACAGTAAACAAGGCTCGCGCTCGGCCAGCCTGCAGTAAGTGTCACTTCTAATCCGCGAGTGACCCAAGACGGGAGCGCAGCGAGGCGGCCCCCGTCCCCAGCGGGCTGCAGGCGCACCAGGAGTTACACATCCCCGAGTCTTATTTTACGAGGCTGCAAATCATAGGCAGTGTAGTGTATTTGGGTTTAGAAGAAGCACACAGGCAGACAAAACAGATGAGAGTGCACTCGGTCTCCACAAGCTGCTCCGAGCGAGAGCTATTTTGGTTAACATAAAAAATACAACAAAAAGCTGTTTTTTAATGTCTTTTTTTTTTAAGCGCACTGTTACTCAAAACCTAATTTTCCGGTTTCTGAGTCGATGAAGTTTAGGGGCGTTTTAGTCATTTGGGGACTGTACACCAGTTGGTTGATTCTGTTTGTCTATTGATTAGTTCCACTTTGTGATATGATGCGATGAGAATGAAATGCGCACCCCGGCAGACCAATAAAACCTTGCGCATTTTGTAATGTCACAAGATGACAGTTGCAGCTCCCTTAATGAGAGGTTTCTTTATGCACGTAATGACACACAAGCAACATGACATCATCCTTCAGCCCAGAGAGAGTTTGAGGAAGTTTCGGCTGCTCTCGACGCTACCTCAAAGGAATGTGTACACTCCTGAATGCAGCATCTTTAGCCTTCTGTTTGCAGTCTTGAGCCGAAAGCTCGGATTTCAATTTCCTGTTGAGACAGATGCGTTTTTATTTTGCACACTGCAGGATCATGAAGCATCCACAACCTAATCACCAAAGTAAAGATGTTGCCTGAAAATTATTTTTGATTTAAGTAACCAAGGATAGAAACCGCTGACAGCCAATCAGAATTCACGTGTGACGTTCAGCGAGTCACTCACTCCATCCAACGTGACAGCAGACGCAACACAAAGACTTGTCACTCATCCGTTTAAACACCTTGTCTGACAGGACAAACTGTCTTCATTGAGATGTCATCAGGTCAAAGGTCACCCAGGCCGCAATTGGGAAGCGCCGCACTGTTTTCTTTCACGGATATGAGGCTCTCTAGCATGAGCTTGTGTAGAAAACCTTTGAGTAATAAATAATCATCAACCTTTGCAAAACTATGCAATAACAACTGCAACTGCAATTGTTTTGTAAATCTGTAAATCAAAGCATTCGAGCAGGAAGGACCACAGGAAGTAGAAAAACAGATCATCGTCTAGCATCACGTCCAGACTTAGATACGTTCGAACAAAACATTTGGTCTGCAGATGATTCCTACCAGGAAGTCGCAAGACAAACTTGAAACCTTGTGACATCACAGCTGAGGAGGACTGTCGTTTGTCAGCAGTTTGTGAAGCTTTTACGGGTAAAACATTAGCGGTTAACAGCGTACGGCGTGTACTCAAGAACTGTATGTGTGTGTGTGTGTGTGTGCGTGCTGAGGGATTTTTAAAAACGAGGCCAACAGAGAAGAAACACCACCGAGCGAACAAACCACAAAAGGCAGAGACAACCCCTCCCCCTACCACCCCACATCAGCCTTGGCACGATCAGGCACAGCCAAGCACCCGAGCCCACGGACCAATGGGTGACGAGAAAGGCAGACATAAGCAGACGTTGAAAGCACCAACCGCGGGGCTCTTTTGCAGAGGAGCTACACACCAGCGACACCACAAAGACACTCCCAACGTCGGGCGAGTTTCACCTTTGAAGCCGCAGCTGTGTTGCTTCAATCCGAGAGATATTTTCCGTCATCAGGAGAGCGGACGGACGGACGGGGCCCTGAACTGCACGTGAGAAAGGCCGCACTTGAAGGCACCGCGACAGGCTTTCCACAGAAGTGCACGTGGAAACCGTGCGCTGCTCCCAAAAGCCAAAACAGCCCCGCTGAGCTTTTCCACAACAATGTGAGGAAAAAAGATTTACAATGCCGCACCCCCCCCCCAATCCCCGCCCGGCCCCAAGACAAACCCCTTCCTGAACACAGGGCGCAGGCCTCACTTCCTGTTCACAACACTTTGCCTGCTCCAATCGGCGGCCGTGCGTCTCAAAGACACCAGAGGCTCAGACAGAAAACGTCCAAAACGAGTGTCAGAACAGGACGTGACGGACGGCGACCGTTGAGGTCATTCGTAAGCGGGGGGGGGGGGGGGGGGTGTTTGGTTTGGGCAAAGATTTATGGTTTAAATCCCGAACATTAGGAGGATTCCATTAAGCAGCTTGTGTTGTTTGGGCAAAATCCATTAAACGTTTTAAGTGACCAGACAGAACATTTGGTAGGAAGCACAGCAACAACAAAAAAAAAATCCAATGAAAGAGAAACCTGGTGAGAGGCAAGGAGGGCTCACCGCAGGTGGGCGGCCTCGGTGGTGCAACGCTGGACGATAATAACAAGGAGAACCAATCCTCACTAGCATACATTGGTGGAAAATGGTTTTCGGACACCTCAATAACTTCATTTGATATATTACATCTGTTGGTTTTCTCTTGTGATTGGGCAAAGCGCTTTGAGGCGCCTCTGGATGTGATTTAGTGCTTCACAAATACACGTTGATTGATTAACTTGATCACTTCAGTCTTAGTCCAGTCACCCACAACCCGCTCGCTCCCTTCTGCACGTGCACTGATCCGTCCAGGTCAAAACTGGATGTTTAAGGAGGGTAATGCTCCTTGCTGCACACCTACAAAATATTAGTTTTATTTCTTTCTTTCTTCCTTTTTGTCTCTTTCTTTTTGCAATAAACAAAAAAATAATAATTTGCATTCGATTTTGCATCTGTCTGATGTAGCCGCACCTTCAACACATCAAAAAGGTTTTTCCAATAATGTGCCGACATGGTAATATTTGAGATTGTGTTTAAGGGCATCTGACAATGTTTTTTTTAATTTTCCCACAGCTGTGCGAGCGACTGAAAGCTCACAGCGAGGGAGCAACAGTCTCTCGTCTTGCTGCAAGGCGGCCCGCACCGCTATGAATCTTTTTCTTGCATTTTTTTACGAGGTGATGGACCGACGGCGACTCCACCTCCTGTCCTCGGCCGACCCGCCCGGCCACGAGCTCCTCATCAATGGTGTCAGAGTTCTGGTCGCGGCCGCGCTAAGTTGCCGCTGTATGATATACGGCCCCAGTCGTCAAAAAAACCCGGCCTTGGTTCGCAGCTCAACTCGCACATCGAACCCCCAAGCGTTGTTGAAATCCAAGGCAAGAAGTTCAACCTCGCGCCCTCTGCAGTCCTGCTGGAGTGAAGTTAGTGTACGACACAGGGGAACCAGGAGAAGGCAGAGAAAATTCTAATTCTATAATCCTTCAGTTTTGATGATTTAAGTAGACAGAGAGCATTAGGACAATCAAGAGCGGCTAAAATATAATACACAGACACGCACGGCAGGCCAATCAACTGAGGGGGGGGGATGATGTCATCGCAAATCTGCTGCCTTTTATCCTCTCAGCAGGTGGTCGGTGGTGGGGAGGGGTTCAGCTATCCCAGCATGCATTAGCAGGGGATCCGCCGTCCTATCCGCCGCTTAGCTAACAAGTTCACACGGCCTAAAAAAGTTAAGATGGACTCGGAGGCACGTCGGGTTGGTAAAAGAACACATTTCAAAGCCCTAACACCTGTCGGTGAGCACGCAAGACTGAAAGATAACGTCTCGACTTTTCCCCTCATTTATAAAGGCAACAGGGGTGAGCTAAATATCAAGCCTCATCTGTGCATCGGAAAAAAACCCTGACTAATCAGCCGGGAAATACGTCGAAAGCTCGCTGATAAAACAGCGGAGAAATGGCCCAGAGGACTGTAAGTAGCTGTGATAGCTGCCCCGAGATTTGCCTGTCGCAGTATTAAGGCGGCAGATTAGCAGGCAGTGCCCGCTTTCTGGCTGTAATCAGGGCACTGATCTACATTAATCGCTTTCCGATAGCCGGCCCGCTGGTCGGAGGCCCGGATCAGAGGAACAGCGGGGGGGTCAGGGGGAAAGATCTCTCTGGTTCTGACATGGGAAATCATGTGAGGACAAGGCAGCGGCGAAAAGAGGCAAAACACGATTCAATAACTCCATGTGGCGGTGAGCCGCGCGTCTGCTTCCACTCCGCTTTGATGTCGTTCGCAGACGGCGCCCGGCTCCGCTCGCAGCCCTACATAAAGATAAAATGCAGCCAATGTCTTTCCGTGTGCCTCGTGGGGCCGTTTCTCTTTCAATATTTCATGAGCAACAGCCCAATCGGCGTGTTGGAATAATTAAACATCGGTTAGGGTACACAGCTACAGAGGATATTCAGGAAGCAGTTCATCGGCGCAGAGGGAGCACCGGCGCAGAGCGGTGGGACTCCTCAGAGAATCGCAGACACTGGAAGGAATCTCATTTCGTTGTTACACTGTACACACACACACCAGGCCAGTGATTTAAAGTACGTCGGCCGGGGCTCGCTGGAGTCGTCATGCTAACGTCGCCAGGAGCACCCATTGTGGGCAAAACTCTGAAAGGGCAACGCGTAATTAAAACAGATTTGGATTGAATGCTTTTTTCTTATTTTAATTAAAAAGAGATGGTGGGAAAGGGTCTGGCGACACAGACATCAGCATGGCTGCTTGCTAATCAACCTGCTGCCAAGAGAGAGACACAGAGAGAAGAACGACTGGCAGACTTCTCTAAGGTGTGTTGGAAGAGTTTTATCTGGAAACAATATCACGGATGTAACGTCTGAGCAGGGTACGCCAGTCAGCGGTGATAGATTACACACCCCGTGGCTACCACACTGCTGCACTGGTGAAAAAAAATTGGTTCGCACCAATTTTGGCAGCCTGCTCCCATTTACTTTCACTCAGACCTGGCTGATCTAATGTTCGTCTGGCTAAACTTTTTGGTCACCGTGTTGCGATGCGACTGTCAATCACATCTGTTTCATTGCTGTGTGAACACAAAGCGCACAACCTCAACAGTGGATCCTGTTCTGGTAACTACACAGGACTAGCCTTGCCAGGATTTATCAGACAGAATATGGTGAGAGTGAATCCTAAGCGCTACTTGGTTTACCTGGTGGTCATTTTTGGTACTGCAGCTGAAACGTTCTATCTTTTTTTTTTTTCAGAATTATCTAATTTAAAAAGTCTACTACCAAATGCTGAAGGAAAAAGGTTTTAAGGGGAAAAAAATGCTGGCATCATCCAAACCACCAATCAGATTTCAGAAGTCACCAGGAGAGAGCTAGCTAATAATCCACTCGCAGATTCAGGAAGAGAACCAGAAAACAGAAAACCTTGCTAAATAAAATATACAGCCCTAAGTGGCTGCAACGGATTCCATTCCGTCCCTTGTTGTAAACACACGGCTTTGTCCTTGTGCTACACTCGGCGGCATCAGAGTAACTACCAAAACAACACTCCAGGTACAGAGAGCAGCATCACTTTTTCTTTCGCACACATCAGCAGTCAAACATCGCTTCTGGCACGCCGGGGTTTGCTTCATCTCTTCTGGTTCCTCGCCTGCATGCGTGCGTGCGTGCGCGACGTTCGAGTGTTGAGCGTACAGTTTGTCTGAAAGCGTTAAGACAGAGCGGAGCGCCTCTTTCTAACAGCACATTTTGAACGTGAGCTCACAGGTGGCGCAGCTGCAGAGAGAAAACAGCAGGAGAGCAGCTCTCAGGACGTCTGCTCACATCAAACATTTAGAGACAGACACACGCACGCACACACACAGATACGACCCACCTTCAAAAAGTGTGCAAGTGGAACAAAGTGAGATAATGCCTGTGTGTGTGTCTGTGCGTATGTGTGTGTGTGTGTGTGTGTGTGTGTGTGTGTGTGTGTGTGTGTGTGCCTCAGAGAGAGGCAAGGGGAGGGAGAGCCTGCAAATGACACAGTTTTCACATCATCATGGTACCGAGGCTCTCATGGTGGATGTCAAATGCGTCGCTGATGTGATTGACGTTGACGCTGATGATTAAAACCATTTCAATGATTAAACCCCAGGAGAATGGAGGCTGCGATTATGAAAAAAAGCAACATCATTTAAAAAAAAAAAAAGGGGGGAAATTATCCTAATAGCTCAAGGGCTAAAATTATACTTAAAAGCCTTTCCATGTCTAGATAAATAGGTTTATTTGAACAAATATAGGTCATTTCTGAAAAAAAAAATGTTGTTGAATATTCAGACAGTCTGTATAATTGAAATATCTTTAACAGTTGTCTTACAATATCAATAATCACCTTTTGACATTATGACGATTTGATTTGACCTTTGTTATTATTTGATTTAAGTCACCAATCCATAAAATGTTGGTCTTGCCGATTATGAAAATTCAATTGCGACGTTTAGGTTCCATGTTGATAGTTGTAAAGGACACGCCACTCATTAGTCACTTGAATGGAAACCTCGTCGATCTGCTCAGTAGCAAAACTGCAAGACAGGAAGAAACGCGGAAACACAAATTTTAAAAAAAAAGTTTAGAATCAGACAGAGGGAGCCAAGGTTGGCTGCTTACCACTTCTATCAAGTCACTTTAAAAAAAATAAAAAAATAAAAAAATAAATAAAAAGTACTACCGGAGTGAACGAGTGGTGCTTTCACGGGCTCTCGGCGAGCGCAGCGTCTGCAGCGGATGTAGGCACAGCCATGTGGAGGCGCACACAGCGGCGGGGTAGCGGCAACATCCCGGCCGGGAGGATGTTGGAGGCGCTCCGCTAATCTCAACTCACCAGGCGGCCACGGCGCCGGAAACTGAGCCCCCTTGTCGTTCGGACCGCGCCGCTTCAAAACTAAAGAGCTTGTCGATAAAGTGGACAAGCGCAAGTCGGACCTTCCTCTCCCCTCCTCTCCTCTCTGACTGCCGCTTTTTCCTTTCTCCGGAGGGGGGCGGGGGGAAGAAACATTCCCCGCTTCCCTCCTCGCTTAGTTTCCAGCAGTCTGCGTCTCAGCAAGCCACGGACACAAGCCAACGTTCAAACCGTGAGAGCAACTCACCTCGGACGGGGTCGAGATGTTCACATGGAGGCGACCAAAAGGAGGGACGGATATCCTGGAGGTTTAAACTTGTCCAGTGAGTGGAGACATGGCACGGGTGTAAGAAAAGCTCAGAGTGTGTGAGTGTTTGACTGTGTGTATGTATGTGTGTGAGCCTGCACAGAGAGTCTCTCTCTCTCTCTCCCTCTCTATCTCCTCTTTGCTCTCTCTAGCGCCACTGCCAGAAGGCGGGGCTGACAAGGGGGGAGGAGTCTGAGGAGCACAGCGTGTATATGGCAGGGGCGCAACCAGAGGGGCCACTGCAGCGTCAGGGGGCCCCAAAAACATACCATTAATAAATTAATTAATTAATTAAGAGATAGATAGATAGATAGATAGATAGACAGATAGATAGATAGATTTCTTAAAGTATTATTAATTGCCATTTGTCTATACTTTTTGTTGTCATTTCTATTTTTAATATTCCTCTGAATACCTTTAGGGACAAGCATTCCAAACCAAATTTCCCATATATTGCGATAAACAACTTGTGAATGGAGGAGATAATGAAGGATCGCCAACTTTGGCTCATTTTGCTAAAAACCACACGGCTCACAAAAACCACGTCGTGGACAACAGTCGAGTGGCGTGAGAGCGTGAGACAGACGCCGAGAGCGTGTGTCGCACACCAGGAGTGTGAGAGCCGGCAACCAATCATGTTTGCTTTTATCTGAACTGCAAAGGTGAATTTTATTTTTATTGTGCTTCATTTTATTATAGTCTGTCCATTGTGTGATTGTGTTGTTGTTCTAACCCTAACACAAGGGTTTTTTTTGTTTGTTTGTTTTTTGTTTTTGTTTTAACTGGACCGTCTCTTCAATTTGTGATCATCAGAAACATATTTTTGACAAATCATGAAGCTCACGAGGGAAGGTGTAACAATGCATTAAGTCTGAAAATAAAAAAAGTAGTGCCACTCTGCCTCCACTGAGACAGCAAACAAAGGAAGAAAGTCTCCCTACAAATCTCTGAGATTTCCCACCAGCTGCAATTTCTCTCCATTTTGTGTCTCATTTCTTTGATTTTGTTTCATCTCCGTTCCTTCTACTCTACACTTGTATGTCCACTCGGCCGCCGACATTCACTTGAATTAAATATTTATGCAGTGAATTGTGTCTGTAGAGGATAATTGAAAAAAATGCAACTTTAAGGGGAAATGCTTTCTGTGGCTTCCTTTGGTTTCCTTTGGCTGGCTTGTTGAGCTATAAATCATTCATGCTGCAAGTATTGAGAAAAATAAAGCTAGGTCTAAGTTTGCGTGTTTTTGTTTCCCTCCCCTCCGCTCCCCAGGGCATGGACGTTTGCAATTGTGATTCAACACTCACAACTATCTGGTGATGACTTATGAAAGTTGCAAGCCGAAAAAGAAAACCCACACACTCGCACAGATGAGGTCCAAAGGGTCAAAAAAGAAAAACTATAAAACTAAAGAAACTTCTTGTCTTTCTAGAATTCAAAGTGCTCTACTTTAAGCTGAGCACTATGCTAACACTATATACACTGAAAGAAGCGTGACCGTACCAGTGAGTCAAGACGCCCCCCTTTGGGAGTTGCCCACAGCAATAGAGAGGTCACAGACAGGGTCCACAGACAGCTCTGGAATGCCTGGAGCTCACCCCCTTAAATTATAAATCATCCGCGGATTCAATTATCGCTGAGTACTCTCTTGGATGCAGGGGGTTTTCCACTAATGAAAGTGTTTATTGTGTCCCTATGGTTATTAAAAAAGCGTAATGAGAGAATTTGGGGTAAAATGACCCCATCTTGACCAGGCAACTATAGTATGGCAGCTAATCCAGTAACACTTATGGGGAAAAACGGACTTTCATTTATCATCCCATATAGTGTATACAGTATATAGACAAAAACAACACCAACCAATCCAAATGGCCCAAAGAGGACTGCCTAAACATGGGACGGGGGCTTTTGAGAATGTGGGTCAGCAGAAATGGTTGATGGAGTAAGATGTTTGCGCACACGCACTAGCCGTGCTCCTCTTAGCCCTAATCTTCCTGCCTCGGCGGTATTTGGAAGTGGTGGGCAGGCTTAGACTTTACCCTCTACATTTTTCATGGATTTGCACTTGCCCCACTTCTCCCAAGGAGCAGAAAGGGGTGGCTGTTTGGTCGGGAGTGGCACGTCCAAACACAAAACACTTATTATGTTAAGGACACGGCTTTTGTGCGGCTGTGGCCCCCTTAAGTTTCGGCCCCTTAAGTTTGGTCCAAAGCCATTTAAAGGAGTAGTTCGCTGTTTTGGCAATTCACCGTCCACCTGGGAATTAGATTTCTTTTTTCAAGTGACTGATGCCACCATCAATTCTCCATGATGATTATAATCATGCAGCCAACCGCAAATTATCTTAGCTGACGTGAGTACAGTCATTTTGTGAGAATGTTTATTTGAATAAAGTCGTTGTGAGATGATTAAACCATGACAGGATGAGCGTTGATTCTTTTTCACTCAGGATATTGTCATCTCTTGAGTCACTTTGTCCGTTTAATAATGATAATAATAAAAAATAATGGATAATAATTTGTGAAAGTTTATTGATCGGAACAGAGCAGTACAATTAGTTTGAGACAGCCAGAATATGTCGAGTGTCAATATCATTTACTATGCCTGATGACATTCTTCGCTGTAAATGTTATAAAATTTAGCATTTGCTTTGATTAAGAAGTGGTTCATTCTTTATCCTGGGTTGTGCACAAATGAAAGTTCCACTATGCAAAGAAATTATGACATACGGGGGCAAAAATACCCATGGTAGTAAGGGGAGAAACATCTTTAAATGACAGGGTTTCTAAAGGATAAACAGCCATCGTGTCACTGCCAACAAATAGTCTGGCCCACAACACGGTGAAAACCACAAATCATGTTCCCAAGATATAGTGTGTGATTAAGAATGCAAGGACTGCTCGCAGGGACACTTTGCTGATAGGCTTATTGTTTCCTTGTGTTTTATTTATTTGTTTTTATCCCGGAGCTCGGCCTTGCAAGCTCAGCTTTAAAAAAAAAAAAAAGAAAAAGAAAAAAAGAAAATGGACCGGACAGACATTTAAATCATCAGCCATAAAGTAAAGTTTCCTAATTGGTTTGCTTTGGGGGAAAAAAAGCCCTCCAAGACCTACTTGATACCAGCGCAGACTCAAATGATGAGAACTGCACGGAGGAGAACAGTTTTTTCTTTGTGCCACGCTACCAAAAACTGTTTTATGATGTGCACCACAAAACACAGCAATGCTTCTCTGGCCGGCTCTGATCCAGCAGTGTCTCCTCTACCTTCCCTCAATGCTGAAGACTGGATCACTTCCAAGCGGCTGTCATCATCACTGCTAGGTCTGCATTGTGCAAATGCTCCTGTTATGATATTAACGCATGATCAAGGAGCGACTCGGCCCTGTTATCAGTTCACTACATTGCAGTCAATTGCAAATCAGCCAGAGCCAGACTTCTAATTTGATTTCAGTGTCCGTGCACTGCTCTCTTATTTCAAGACTACTGCTGCTTATGGTATCGACCTACATCCTGTGGTTAGCAGCGATGAAGGGGCAGACAGGGTGCCGATACTGAGATGGACTGACCATAATTCACCATTGGTGTGGACAGAAGTTCTTTCTTTTTGTTCCCTTTCTCCAATTTGGTGTGTACAATGTGTTCACTGTGTGCATATATGCTTTTAATTGACAAAAGATATTCAAGTCATCACGGAAATAAGACGACTGCACTTTTTGTATTCAAGTGTTTCATACAATACACTGCCATAATTTAACATGTATGGTGGAATGCGTATCTAACGGCAATTATTGGATGTGAAAAAGTAAACTTGTTGCGCTGCATGGTGAAATTATTTCAA
The DNA here is from genome assembly GCF_046127955.1 of Nelusetta ayraudi. Lineage (NCBI taxonomy): Eukaryota > Metazoa > Chordata > Actinopteri > Tetraodontiformes > Monacanthidae > Nelusetta > Nelusetta ayraudi. The sequence goes on along the minus strand of NW_027466067.1, from coordinate 8,736,175 downwards.
AGCAGCAGTATGCTGAGTCATCTAATTTTATAGTCATTTTAATTCCCTTTAAAAAAATTGCAATATTCCACCTGCCAAATAGTTTGTAATCAGACTTTCTATACACTTTATGGCTCAATTCAATTCAACAGCAACTCGTATTCTGCTAAATCAACAGAAATAGAGTGATTCTATCACGAGGAAAAGTTTATTTTATAATCCTATAAAAAAAAATGAATGAAGCCCAGAAGAATTATTCAATTAACAACGCCTGAAAGCAAAAGTGCAGCGAAATATGCGTGCTCGTGTCTTCAGGTTCAGAATCAGAAGAATCTTTATCCTCAGGGGGCAATTTAGTTTCCACAAAGCAACAGTTTAATTTTCCATTTTAGTTGGAGGTAGAGACACAGTGGAAATCATAGCAGGTCAATGAATAAATAATCAGATAAGTCGAAGGATGCAGAGTAAGATACGAGAAGGGAAACTGACATAAGTCAGGAAAGGCCGCTAATCCATCATAAAGAAGACAAGTGGCTGAAGGAATAATAGAACTGTAACAACTGGCCTTAATGGAGGGCGGGCACAGTCATACCGCCCGGACAGTATTAAAGAGAACTCTGACAGGATATGGTCATCATGGTTAATAATGGCAATGATCCTTTCTGCTTTTTGGACGGATCGATTCTTCCAAAGAGAGTGCAAGTCGATGATTTTGGGACAAATTTTAACAATGTTGTTCAGGCTGTCCTGAGCCTCCGAGGAGAGAACCAGCAGATGAACAAAACGGTTAGAAGACCCTCTGTAATGGAAGTGTAAACTGTGTATAAGATTGTCAAATACACACGAAACAACAGATTTTAGTCTACATTACACAATTGATGGAGTAGTTTAATAATTTAGATAATGAGTGTAAAGGTATTCATTATAAGAGTCAACAATTCGCACATCCTGACCATGAAAAACCCCAACAGGCGGGATGCTGCTCTTCTGCATAAAATCAATCACAGGCTCTTTGTTTTTATTCACGCTCAGGAAAGGGAAATTCTGTCTCTCGCAGATCACCGCGCCGCAGAGGACAGGACGCTGCATCAGTCACAGAGATGCAAATGTGACAGTTGCATATGACACGTGTTGTCTCTTGAGTTCGTTAAAGTAGTGAGGGGAGGCACTTGAGCGTCGCTGGAGATGGTGCTGCGTCCCTGCACTTTGAATTGCCTGCAAGACTCCGCAGAGAGCTCCAACTGCAGTGTTTTTAATGGCGGAAGAGGTGGAGGGACGAAAATGAGGTGCCGGAGGAATGAGACGAAGGTGGTGGAAGAGGAATATACGTGCACCAGTGAATGTGTCTGTAATTTACATGCGTACTGTTCTCTCTTTACTTTGACAAATGACCTGTGTTAGATGTTAAGTCCTAGAATCAATCAAACTGCCCCTGTGGAGAAATATCTTTTCACATATGAAATTTAAATGTAATTCTCACACTATTTATGCTGCTGCTTGCAATGCACTGCATAGTTTTCTTTTGTCAGTGGCAAGTAGTAACAACAAGAAAGACTGCAGCTACTGTCTTGTCTCCAGAAAACCTGAGAATGGTTTTCAAAACTGAAGTCCCTGAATTTCTTTAGAATAGATTGTCTCTTATTAGATATCCATGAAAAATAATCCACAACTGTGATTTTATTGGTAACCCTTAGCATTCTTTAAGGAAAAAAAAAAAAAAAAAGGCTCCTAAATTTTCAAGTCATCCACAAAAACAAAAAAGTAAACAATGATTAGAATATGATTGTGTCTAAAGAACCGGAGAACATGGACTGTGGAATGAAATATACCCCCAATACATTTGGGTCATTGCAATTGAGAGACTTATTAAATGATAACGACTACATAGGAAACGACTCATCATATATTGTAAAACTGTCATTTAGAGGTTATATATACGGGGGAAGAACTACTACTACTACTGCTACTACTACTGCTGCGAAAGCTTTAAAACTAATTCATAGTACTGCTAATGAAAATGGTACAATACTAAATGACTAAACAGAAAGAAGAACCAAATCTGGGGCGACTGGCTGTGGCTGCGGGTGGGCTGCTCACATAAATGCGTCCTGAAGTGGATGAGAGTGCATCGCTGCTCTTATTTGGTGGCTGCCCATCTTATTTGATGGGCAGCCACAGACAGAAGTGTACACAAAAGAATTGAAGGGATTCGGGACGTTGTGTGCATAAACAGATGCAGGAGGTAGAGGACGAAGTAGCAGTACTTGAGTGATCCTGCATTCAGAGTGCACCGGTCAGAGTCTTTCACTCAGTGCAAATCTCCTCTCCGTGCTGCCGCAGCAGCCAGAGTGTCGGGGACAATAAACCTGCTTTGGAATATAAAACCTAAAGGTCTGAGTGCTTTTTCGGGGGATTTGACAGAAAACCAGATTATCCTGTGACTCCGATTTTTTGGCAACAGCTTGTTATTCTGTTTCATCCAAACTGGCAACAATAAAAATAATTCCTCCTCCGGCCTCTTTCTCTTTTTTGAATTGTATTGCTGTCACATGCATTTTGGAGCAGTGTCTGTAAATGACAAATCAATGCAAATGCATGCACACATTGACTGTGAGAGCCTTTCCATCTTAAAAACGCCCACTAACTAGAGCAACTAAATGTTAAGTTTACAGCTGGAAACCACTCTGCAGCAACACCTCTTGCAGGACTTCCTCTGAGGTCTGAGCACAAGCAGACAGTGATGAAACACTCATGAAACAAAATGTTTTTTTCCACATCATCTGATTCAGATTTGTGCTTAAGAGCAACAATAAGTCACATAAAGCCCCCTGCGTGTGGAGGTAAATCAGCATACCTGAAAATGTTAGCGCGTACCCATTCTTTTTGTTCATCATTGTTATGATGAAGTAAAAGCAGGTACAAACCAGTCAGAACTGTACTGTATCACCAAGCATGGCTCTTGCAGCCACTTATGTAAAAAGTATTTAAACTTGGGATAACAGGAGCTACTTTTTTGAGCATATCGGCTTTGTCTGTGATTCCTCCCTGAGAACACTTACAGTACGATGAACTTCGATCGAGAGCAATCATACATTTGAGAGCTGGCATGAATCTAATTTAAAATGATCAGATTCCATGTGATTTGTGCAGTTCACGCTGCCAGTAAACAGAAAATCAGTTTGGGGTCACACAGGTGGGATGAAATCAGATTTGGGCGACTTGGGCAAGTTGTGAGGATGAAAACAAAGCTTTAAAAATAAACTCTTTACCTCTTGCAGAGAACCTTACCTGTGGCGAGTTCCTCTGCAAACCACCACTGCCATGTGGACCTCTGGCCCACATTTCCTCTTTAGCCTGTCTTGGAAGACTCAGTTGTAACATCAACATTCTTTAATGCCATGGATTTGATCACAAGAGCTAAGAACTGAAAATGTGAGGAAGCTGCGCTCTAATCAGGTTGTGAGTAGTGTTAAACTGAGATTGTTTAATACGTTGCTGTGTGTTGAAGGGTGTGACAGAAAGAAACCGGTGCTAATATATTCGAACCACGCTTCAATGCCAAAAACGACGCAGCTCTTCCCCCTTGAAAAGTGGTGCAATAGAAAAGCAAAGGGGTCCCTCTACCGGCAGATTGTGCGAATTACAAGTGAGGTATTGGAATTAGAGCGCTACAATCACGCTACAGTTATTAAATTGTTTACATCCAAAACATGTGATTTAAGTCTGAAATATGTATGTATATAACTGATCTGTTGTTCATATCACCGCTCTTGTAAGTCTTTATAGTCGCCGTGTGGCGCTGCAAGACTTTGAGGAGTCGCACGCTGGATCTTTTGCAATGCAAGTGCTCCGACAAAGGGAGGCGCTAATTCGTAACAAAGTAATGTACATCGTTCGAGTTGCAACTCACCTCTGACCTTCATCCGACCAGTCAGTGATTGAGTGACTGAGCCAATGAGTTCTGTCTCGATCATCTGAACAGTCAGTGACTGAGTGAGTTCAGTCTCGATTATGTAAAAGATCTCCATTGTAAGAAATGGGCTACAACAGGGAAAGACGAATCATCTGTCAGGTTTGTTAAAAAAAAAAAAAAAAGAGGTAATGATTCAATTTTCTCACTCATGCCAAAGCGCACTGGCTTCTGATCATATGACCTCCCTGCCCTGGCTATTCAATCCAAAAACAAATTTATCAAGATCTGTATGAAGCACAAACACTCGCTGGGTTGAATGTGAAATTGAAATAAATAAATGTAATAAAAGAAAATTGAAATGTCAATGAATAGGAGGTCTTTTTTTTTTTTTAACAATATTAGAATATATGGCAAAAAAAGAGATTTTTTTAGAACAAATAAAAAAATATGTGTTTGAATTTATTCTTGGAAACAATCGGGGACAGCACATATTAATAAAAACTTGGAGGTAAATATCCAGGATTACAGCCAGTAGTTAAATTCCTATTCTTTGTCCCTAATGTTATTGTTTACTATTCTACTTTATTATACCACAATTTGCTAGTTGTTTTTCTGTGTTGTCTGTCATTGCAGAATATTTAATATAATCTAATGGATTAAATGTTTGGAATACATTCAGACTTGGGCCAGCAACCTGGTCTCACTTTTAAAAGTGTACACTTTCCATTTGTCTTTACGTCACCTAATTCTCTCAACGCAGGACGTCACCAAAATCCGTGCTGCTGAGGCCACCATGGTCACTTTGTTGCTCAGTTCAAATCAGGGTTAATCCCAAAGCAGGATATTATCACAAATGAGAGGAGGACTGGTTAAATATAGCAAAGTTTTTTAGCCTTGCTTGAATGGGGCCCATTGTGTGCGAATTTACGTAATCGCACCACTCATGCTAGCACTTTTCTTTGTAAACTGGTGCGGAATTATACTTGGGAAAGGGAGCCCAGCGGGCAGAGTGAAGGATCTGAGTTTACAGCTTGTTTAGATGTAGGAGGAGGATTTTCCGCCCTGAGGAAAAGACTGTAGTTACTGGCAAAAAAGTGTGCGTTTTTTTGTTTGTTTGTTTGTTTGTTTTTTCAGGCAAACAGACGAGCTGAACCTCGGCAGCGGATTCACGTGCCGCTGTGACATGAGACAGGGAAAGTAGCTGGCAGGTGTCTGGCCCTTTTCCCAGGGTTACTATTGCAAAGCAGCTGAGTAACTTAAGAACTTAACCGGGGCTTAATGCACACATGTCAGTGTGTAAGCCAATATGAAGCGCTCCCGAGCATCAACATTTTTTCGTTTTCATTGTGAATGCAAACATGCTTTTGTTCGCAGAATGGTTCTCTTTCACCCCAGTGGCTTACATTTCAGCCATAGTTTGTGTGTGAGTGTGTGTGTGTGCGTGTGTGCGTGTGCGTGTGCGTAAGAGGGAAGCAGCGCCAAACCTCCGCTCACCGCGTGACTCATGTTGTTGCCTTGTTGTGTTGTGTCATTCATGCACAGCGCACTCTGACACTCCCACCTGCAGGCAGGGGTGCAGGTATGCATGAGAGTGACAGAACTTGTTGAACAAAAAGAAGATAAAGCGGCGTAGAGGAGCTTGCACTCACAAATTAGCTCACACACTTGACTTCTTGCCGTGAACTCCCAACAAGAGAGAGCAAAGCAATTTTTATGTAGCATTAATGAACAAAGCGTTTTGGTGCCTAATCCGACTGAGCTGTGGGATGTAAAAGGAGCCTAAAAAAGGAGGGATTATTTTTTTATTTATTATATTTTACAATGTTTTTTTTTTTACTTTATTCTCCCAGTGCATTCTGTTATTGAGTTGAAATTCCCTGAGAGATTGATAAAACTGTTTATCCAGTGACGGTTTATCACGTGTTGAGTGATCTGTAGGTTTTCTGGGTGACTGTTTCTGCGTGTTGGGATTACTCCATGAAAGTAATCCAACTACTGATTACTCCTTTAAAAAGTCATCTAATTACTTCTTTATTACTTTCTTTGAAAAAAGATAAACAGTTGAGAACGTCTCGTTTCCTGCACATAAACGTTCAACGAACCACAACATTCTTTGATTTAGACGAGATGAACTCAAAATTATGTTTGTATTTCCAGCTGCCAAACGCTTTTGCTGTCTTCCTTTTGCCGCCGTCCTGCTTGTTTTGGTGCGTCGTTGCATATCAATGACGCTTCATGCACGGCTGCATCATCAGTCTGCGACATCATTGTCTTCGGTTGTTTTTCTAAATTTCTGACATCTTGTGCATAATAAGACATTTTTAGCTTGCAAAAAATTTCACAAAGATAATGGAATCAATATTTGATAAAGTAATTTATCAAGTACTTGATAAATACCAGTGTTGCCAGAGTAATCCCGTTACATTACTCTGTTACTAAAAAAAGTAGTTTAATTACAGTAGTGGATTACTTAGTAATAGATTACTCGCCAACACTGCGCCATTTAAAAGCATGCAGAGCAGCTGGAGGACGACGACGTTCAGGAGAAACAATGGCAGGAAAAGCCTCGGCTGCTTTACAAGGCCCTCGGTGCTCTCTTGTCTGTCTGTCCCTCTGTCTTTTTTTCTCCTTCTGTCTGTCCTCCGCTTCAAATTCCCTTTCTCTCAACCCCCCGACCCCTCCCCACCCCACCCCCTCACCCACGCACACACACATACACATACAAATGTGCCCGCGCAGCTCTGGAATGAAGCTGCAAGACAGCCGGAGAGCGCAGTGAAAACAATAACAGGATGCCAGAGAGAAGTCGTCCAGGAGGAATTATCCTTTAACCTGAAAAATGCAAGCAGACACAATGCCGACGTGAGAGGAACGGGCCAGGTTAAGAGAGATATACGATGACTGTCTCGCAGGGTCGAGTGGCAAAGAAGTAGCGCGGCGGTCTGCGGAAGACAAAACTGATGGTTATGCATGTGAATCATAATCTGTTGTCTTAGCAAATTGCTTAAACCTGCTCAGAGTTCGATGGTGAACATGTGCGATCACTCTTCAAGACAGTTTGAGATCATTTACATTACAGTGCAGACTGCCCTTAGCAGAGCAGGAGTCTCAATTAAACGAGGTGTACTTATTGTTTGTGTTGGACCCGTGCCACTAATAGATGATGCTGCAACTGTTGTAGTTCAAGATAGTAAATGAAAGCCCTGGTTATAAACAACTTCATCACAATGAGAAGACTTGTGCAATGAATGGGTCCCCAAGTAGCAAATGGAGTGCAGTTTCTTTACCCGTGCAAATTAAGACCCACCGGGGATGCTAAATACCCACTGTCAAGAGGTTCTGCACACCACCATTAGCAACATCTTGAACAGCTTGGCCAAACAAATGGAGGGAATGACCTGCAAAGCATTTAGGACTGAGAAAAAGATGACGTGAGTCTCCTCCAATGTCCAGAGTTCAGAGTGAGAGCATCTTCGTTCGATTCCTAAATCAATGGGAGCAGTAGGGAAGTGCACGTGTTATATTCCACTGCAGTGAAAATTAACAAAATGGACTCATCTGACTGTGACGTAAACATCTCTGATACGCTTTACCCACATAACCAGCCAATCACATGGCAGCAACTCATATGTACAGTATGTATGTGTGTATGTATTTATAAATATTTGCAGGATATATATATATATACTCATACATACATACACAAACACAACCATTGCTAACCCTCTCTAATATGCCATTTAGAGACAATAGAAACATGAGTATCGTGTCATAAATAAAACCATTCAACAGTTGCAATTAAAAAGAGGATCGCCCCTTTCAGTTGTTCACGCAGGACAGAAAGGGAAACGCAGCCTCTCCAATGGACGTGGAAAAACACCGCACGGCAGCGGAGGGTCACTCGAAGCCGTCATCGTGTGGCCCGGCGTGCTGACGTCACGCGCGGGACGAGCGGGATAAGGAGGTTTTGCGGCTGGGCCGCCTGCCAGCTGCAGCTCCCCTCCAGCCATCTGTCCAGCGAGTCTCATCACTGCTGCCTGCGCCTCCCGGAGAACTCCTCTCACTGCCGCCGGAGATGACAGCGCTTTCTCGGGTAAGCCGAACGAAACATTAACGTCGTTGTTATATGTGTGTCTGTGAATCGAGGACGGTGTAACACGACTTGTCTCAGTTGCTCACTTGCGGCGTGACTCTCTTCTTTCGAGCTTTTCCGGTTGCTAGGGAACGACCTGTTGCTATGGCTCCTACTTATTCAAATAAAAAAAATAATATAAAAAAAAAAAAAAAGACTTCCTTCACGTGCAGCTGTGTCGATCGCGTGCGCACATCAACTAAATTATGGGGCTGCAGACGAAGTCGGGATTTTATGGGGGCTCGGAGGCACGAGCGTGTGTGCGTGTGTGTGTTTGTGTGATTGAATTGTCACGTTGTGCTGCTGGCTAGATTGCAGGGCCGCACGCGTGTTTAAATGCTGTCCCAACAATCTTGAACCCAAAGCTTGGGTTTTAAAGGGGCCAATAAAAACCAAGTAGGTCATTGATGGCACTACACTGTTATTAGACAGATTCTTTTATAGGAGTTCACTTTTCTTCAGATGATCTAATGGTGTCATATTGAACTGACACATATTGAACTGAGTTTTTAGATTGGGAAGATTACAGGTTTTCAACAAAAAATGTCATTTTTCTTCTAATTTTGAATACCAATGTCCAGCCTAATTAAATGTCTTTTATTTTGAAACATAAGAAGATGATAACTGACACTAATGCTCAGCGTTTGAAGATGATAACTGACACTAATGCTCAGCGTTTGCCTTGACGTCTAAATGGTGAGAGTCACTTTGGAGTGAGGTGCTGCTATTCCCCTAATCCACTTTTGCTCCATATGGCCATGCTCTATAAGTGAAGGGATCTTAAAGGTGTGCAGCGAGGGAGTTAACAGGAGTACGCATGGTGTGAGGTCACCGCTAATTCTGTTTACAAAATATGGTGCGACACAAACAGCAGATAGGACGTTGTTTAGAAATTTCAATAAATAATATTGATGGATTGCAATGATGAAGTGTTGAAGTTGCCATATTATGGCTGTTTTCAGAGTGTTATTTATTCATTTATTTAAATTATATACATATGCATATACATATATATGATAGAAGCTTTTTTTTATGTGATTGCGAAGGGAATGGTGGAATTAGTATGAAGATTTTCATCATCATCAGTAGTTCAGTATTATATTATTATCATGGTTATTTAGAGCGGTTTTAAATGTAGGTCAGTCACAGCGTATATTCCGGTTTCCTCCTTGTCACTCACGTGAACTCATAAACCCATTGGGTTCCCAGAGGTGTGACGCTGGCGTGATGAACGCCTGCTGGCAGCTTGTTAACTTGGACTCCTCTGTCACGTGTCGCTGTGTCTTTTAGAGCGGCCCCACGGCGTTTTCTCAGTCAACTTTCACAAAAACACAGTTTTGACAAAGGCATTCTGTGCTTTTGTCAGTTGCCACCGCATATTAAGCGCATCAATCAGAATTCTCCAGGTGCACATTTGAGAATTTGTTTTGTTTTTGTCGTGCATTTTTCCTGTTGCAGACAATATTGTGCTTTCAGAGAGCAGTTGACATCTTTTTGTCGTGGACCAATGTGCTATTTTCCATCTGCGCTCACAGAAGGAGTTCAGCTGGACTGCCAGCCCGAATTAGCGCGCTACACTCTGCAGCCAGAAATGACGACTCTCGTCACGATGGCTGTGATGCAGGGACTCATTGCAGCGTTTTGTGTTACTTCGCCGCATTTCCTGAGAGGTGCTGGACAGTGTTCGCCAATCAGAGATCAAGTTGCATCAGCTTCCTTTTTGCAAACATCCCCGTTTGAGGCACTCAGCGCATCAATTTAGGTTGATGCAATTTGTTTCCGTGAGGTCTAAGTGGCCCTTGAAGGCACGTACGTGCACTGGCTCGCAGTCAAGATTCAACCTCGCTACTGTTGCGAGGGCCACACCTCATCCTGTTGCCTTTGTCTCACGTTTGTTTGGTATTTATTCATCGACCTCCAAGGCGATGCCTACCATCTGCTCTGTTCCTCTCCTCTAATTCCAACTTCTCAAACCTTCCCGAGATCCAATGTTAAACTCATTTCGGTCGATTTAGCCTTTAAACCAACTCCTCCTTCCACTGTTTCCATCAATAAGTTCCCCTCCCTCCTTTTTTTCTCCACGCTGCTCCACTTTCCTGCCCCACCCCACCTTCTCCATCCCTCCACACCGGCTCAGCTTGCCAAGAGGCGGATGAGCAGCCAGGGTGTGAGGCTAAGCTGCCTGTCACATGCCATCTGCGGGGTCACGCTGACACACGGCGTCACGTTCTCTACTCTCCTTTTTCCCTTCAGCCGTGACTCGGAGCCAAGGGGGGGTTGACAGAGGAGTCGGGAAAGGGCTTAACCCAGAAGGAGAGATAGTCTGAGATGATTCATAGGGACGTTTCGAGGAAGAACAAGGCCATGAAGGTCTTTGGTGGAATGTAACAGAAAACAGGATTGCGGGAAGGTAACAGAGAGAGGAGTGGTTACAGTAGAAAATGGGACACAACACCTTTTGGAAGCAAAGAGTTGTCCGATCGGTCGAGAATATTAGAGGAGAGGAGAAAGGTGTGATGAAGAAGTAAAGAAAGTGAAGTGATGGAGAAGAAGGCCAAATCCAGAGAGGGATCCCCACAGTCTGCCTAATCTGCCTTCATCTGGTGAGAGACAGACTGACAAGTGACAGGGCGAAGAGTCAGAGGTGCCACAGAGCAGAGGCGACTCTAATCCCAGCAGATATCTCACTCCGGACAACAGGGACGAGGCTAATTCCATCTGAGACGCACCCCCAATGAAAAGCGCCATTGATTTTGAACCAAAGCTACTTGTTTCAGTCTGAGTGGCTGGTATGTGATAATCAACTTGTAGAATTTCAGTTGATCAACTGTGACGGTTATTTCTGACTGGCAACATATGTGTTCCATTCAAAAGGAGCTTAAATTAAGAATCATTAGCTCTGAGCCTTTGGTCCAAATGAGGACCTCCATCATTTTAACAGCAGGATGTTTGGAGCCTGCTGTACTTGACTTCACTCTAACCTGATCCAACATAGGCTGCGTTCACTTCAAAGCTGTTGTTGCAATTTAAGCGAGCAGGATTGTGGAGCAATTGTGCCAGGCTTTCAACACCAGACGAGTCTGCAGTGAGGGAAACCCGTCAAGGCATCTGTCACAGCTTGAGCAACGGGGAGTTTTTGGATTGACAGTGAACGCAGCCTCCGGAAGCTTCCAGGGAGCAGCATACAAATGCACAAAAAAGAGAGAAAGAAACAAAGGAAACAAGGTAAAACTGAGGATGTCGAATAGAACCACAGCTGAACATGCTGTAAAGTTCTACTCTGCCCTGCTCCCATAATAGAAACGATGAAGTCCGTGTAACTTTATCCAAACATGCGGCCCAGCCTGCAGACGAACGCTCAGCCAGTCCTGCAGCTGTTGTACGCAGTCGGATCCATTCAGCTCCGTCTGACCATCCGTCAGTCCATCCATCCACCCAGGCGGCCATTCACAATGCCGCCCACCCAGCCGACCCCCTCCCCTCCCCTCCCTCCAGCCACTCGGCTTCTCTCCCCTTCCCGACCCCTCTCCACCCCCCCCCCCCAACCCCCCACTCAGACCTCCTTTCCTGACTCAGGATGCGACGTAGTGACGTGCCTGCCTGCACAGCCAGACCGTCCTTGTTCTGATGTGCTTGTCTGCCGATGAGATTACAAGGGAAGCAGCTTGCCAGGGGCAGGCAGCTGCCGTTTCCTACGGCTCGCAGTACTTTCTTGCGTGTGGCGGGGGGGGAGGGGGCCGGGGGACCACAGCAGGATGCCGTGGGGGAGAAGTGGCATGGCGGCCCTACTGTTTCTCTCGGGCAGGACCATCGCGCGGGCCAAAGCCAGGTAGGATTGGGCTTCTTCTGGGGAGGCAGGCGGGGGGGGGTGAGGGGCTGATAAACTACTAAAGCTCATGGATGAAACTACTCTGCCATAAACAGGCTCGGATGTGGTTGTTTTCTTTGGACTTTGTCTTCCAAACCGTTTCTCTTTGGATTTTCCAACGTGCTGGCGCAGAGCTTGGTGAAGTGATACTTAGGGGAAAACAGTTGAATTCTTTGCAGAGTAAGAGGCTTGCAGTGGCATTTAGCCATGAGGATTAAACTGGCTGTTGTGAATTTTAAAGAAAAAGACTGGATTAGTGTATTTTTGTTGGCCAGGGGTACCGCATTTTGGGGGTTTGTGTGAGTTCCCACAGTGCTACTGACTATGATTGCTGAACAACTGTTTGACATTATGCCTATTCTTCTCGGAGAGCGGATGACTTCCTGTTGACTTTCTTTGTTCACCCGAGGTCCATTCAAACAGAAACAATCTCAGCGGCTTGACATTTACACCAAGAGCTCTACTGGCTACCTTGCTGGATATTATTAGCCGATGATTAACGCTGCTATTCACTGCTTCTGTTTAGGTTCCGAGACGTTTTGTCGGCTTGTGTTCGAAAGGTTTGCAGTTTCTTCGTCTCCCTGTAAAACATCTCCTCCATGATGAGGAGAAGTTGGCGACGTGTTCAGTTCAAACCAGTTGTTTCAAGTTTTAACCACCAAGTGGAAACTGAAACGATCTCTATCGATAAAAGGCAGAGTGATTTGACAATAGGCGCGTTGAGGTAGTCATTGAGGTATTTATTGGACGTGGTTTTTTTATAGAATTGCATACCGACAGTCGCTAGCGGTGCTCACTGGCTACGGGGACGAGCAGATTTGGAATGCATGGAAATGCCAGTTCGGTGAGTTTCGTGTGAAATGATGAAAGAGAAATGGAATGTTAATTTCGCACGTTTCTCTGGACGAGTGGCTGCCGCTGTCTGTTTACATTCTCAGCTGATGTATGAGCTTCCATCGGCATGATAAGAGAGCAAGGGAGTGATGAGTCAGTGATCTGGCTGATGGCAAGGAGGAGGAGGGGAGGAGGAGGAGGAGGAGTAGGAGGAGAAGGAGGTTTGGCCGACCCGTCGCGCTTGGGAAACTTGAGACGATTTCCCTTGCGGCCTGTTTTCCCCCCTTTGCCCTTCCCCACAAACACACACACACACACACACACATACACACACACACATACACACACACACACACACACATCACTTGTGTCAGCTGTTGAGCCAACTTGAGTTATGGGGCTGAACCGAGATGGCAAGTCCAACAAGTGAATGGTGCAAATCATAGCTGTGATTTGACGTTAAGAACTCAGATTTAGACCTCAAGAACTCAGCCGCAGAGTCTGCAAAAGAAGAGAGCATTAACCTCTCATCCACTTGATTAAGTCACAGGCAGAACAGAGAGGCGTCAACATGCCTCGTTTTTTTTTTTTTCCCCCAACAAAGAAGCGTTGATTAATTGCCTTAAGGAATTTGTCCAAGTTCTTGCCCCAAGAGGTCCCAGGCGCACTTAAAGTGGAAATGAGAGTGGCCGTTCAGGTCAGTTGGCTGTCACACTCCCGGCTAGTAGTTTAAAAGTGATTTCCCTACCCAACATTCCTGTTTAACTGTAAAGCCTGAGGGCCGCCGGTCTCGCCGCGCAAGGGCGTGTCAACCGAGAGCGTGGTGGGAGTGGACAGGTGTGAACGACGCATTTTGTTTCACTCCTCTCAGCATTCCAGCCGCGGCTCAGCTCAGCTCAGCTCAGCAGAGCACGCAGATCTCTCGACATCACTTCCTGTCAGCAGAGCGCAGAAACTAGAAGGGGCTTTTGCAAGAGCGCTCACATGGTCCGTCAGCGCTAGCGGAGGATAAAGCAGCGTTTTGTGCCGGAACAACTGTAATTCCTGGATTTCCTCGAGCGCCACGGATATCATGGGAGGCCGAGAAGAGGTGGTGGTCAGCAGCAGCGGGTCGGGGTCCGGCATGCTGCTCCCGCACACCATGCTGAGCCGCTTCAGGCTGCGTCCCAGCAAAAAAGTGGCGAGGAGCAAGCGCATGAAGCCGTTCTCGGGGAAGAAGAAGGCCAGGTTTGTGCCTTGTGAAAGAGTGATTGTTCTTTTCTGCAGCGTTTGCGCTTAATCAAGTAACAGTTTCAAAGTCGACAGCGATTGTAAATTCAGAGGTCCGTTGTTGTTCATTTCATAGACCTGAGTCATATCACTGTTTGTAGACTCACACACTGACTGGATGTGATTTGGCTTTGAATCTCAGAGGTTGTTTGTGTTGGACTGATCATTATGTTGGAGGAGAAGAAGATGTTCTTTGTTTGCCTGTTGTCTGAGATCTTTGGCGAGCGGTCTTGCTAGTGTACGATGGTTATCTTTCAAATAATGAGTTGCAGATCTTCTCAGACATGATATGATCATCTTTTTGGTTACAGCTTATGCCCGGACTTTACATTACATTTGATATTATATATTATATACATTTGAAAGGGTCCACCTTTTGATCACAGTTAGATTTCCTTCTGAAAGTCTCAAAGTTGGGAGACGATACTTTATAAGCCCCATATTGAACACAGGACTCAGTACACAATTGGTTACCAGGAGAAAACCCAGCATACTCCATGTTTGGTTGTTAGCATTAGCCTGGGTGAGGTATCAATCCCACTGGTGACATCACCAGGGAGTGATACACTTTGATGATGCACTTTTTGAAAAGCAGAGAGAGTTGATTGGCCAAGAGTATATTTTTTGTTAGAAAACATGAAGATGCTGTAAGTGACTTTTGCTTGTTGTGGCCCAGAGCAGTCAAGTGACTGTCACATTTGTTCTTGGGTCATCTTGTGAGTTTAGAGGATAGTTTTCCTTTTATTTACCTTGTCACTGATCTGCAAACTAAATCAAAGGACAGAAACATGCCATGGCTCAATTACACCTATTACAGCCATGCATGCTGCTAACATTTTGCATCTTTGCCTCTTTAATCATGACTTTAAATGACCCTGGTTTCCTTCATAGACATTAGTGCCTTGAGTGTTTGTAGGAAATACAATCGAGCGGGGAGGAAGCGGGAGTTAAATTATGAAATGTTAGAAGCTGATACAGTGAGATAATGATCTCAATGATTGGTCACGTTGAATTACACGCAACACGATGAGTACAAAGAGTTCAGTGGACTTGAATGGCTGTACGGGATTCAGTGTTGTCGGGCAAAGTCTGGGACGCCTTCCGTTTAAGTTAGAATCTTTGTGGCAAATTATTGTTCAGATTCATTCTAAAGTATTGCTCCAGCTAGATTGTGAAATCTTTCTTTGTTTCCATCTTATGCTATCTTGGCCTTTATTTTATTTTTTACATTGTTTTGAGAAGAAATTAGTGTTTTTTGAATTCATGTGTCATCACGTAGGCTATATATAGTAAATCGTAAATCTATATTTAAAAAAAACAAAACACTCATTACATTACACCAGGCATTATGAAACCGGGTATGGCCTACCTCACACTCTTTGGAGTGAGTGATGAGAAGCCAGATGTGTCTATCACATCTTTAAGGAATGCCAGCTATGACCTGCGCTACCTGGCATTCTTCATGCGGCCTCGGCGCGTCTCATGAGATCTGCAAGAATGTGGCTGTGCCGCTCGGAGTCAGTCAGCTGACCGCTTCCTGTGTCTGCCATCGCAGGGCCACAGCACCGCAGAGGAGCCCTGAGTGCGTCCCATTGTTGTCTGACAACACCTGACTAGCGGGAAAGCACATTTGCACATTTCCTGCTTTCATTCGGATCCACTCCACTGATAGTTTGGACTCTCCCGCCGTTGTTGCCACTTTTCTGTAATCCAACCAGCGGGGGAAAACATATGGAGGCCCCCTGGTGACATGGATGAAAAAAAATAATAATAATGCATGGCCTCGTACATGCATTATGTACTTGAGACAATAAAGGTGTGGCCACGAGATGGTGAATGCTTGCCCTTATCTCGTTTTAAGTCTACGCATTTTTAGCAGACAAATTAAGTGTCTCTTGCTAATAACCACTACATGCCTTACCGCAAGTGACTTTAGAATGCGATTGTGATTCATTCCTGTACTAAAGTAAAATGAAATTAATTCGAACTTGTCCATAATTAAAGTAACAATGAGCAATCTGTGTGCGAATGACAACAATAATTATCTTGTGGCCACGATATGGTATCGCGTGGCCATACATTATTATTATTATTATTATTATTATTATTATTATTATCATTATTATTATTATTATTATTATTCATCCGTGTCCCTGGAGGGTCTACGTAGAAACGAGTATTTCTTCGCGGGTCTCTTTTTTTACCCAGAGGGGCGTGGCACCCCAACAAAGCCGAACCCTCTCGCTTGCAGTGACATCTAGTGGCTGTTGGTGTGTACTGCGCCTGCGGGCTGCGCTCGCCAAGAACAATAGAGACTCCCCTCCTTCCCTTTGTGTCCACCACGCTCTCCTCGTCTCCTCCCCGGCCGCATCCCTTCTCCCCTTTGTCTGTCCCCCCCTCCCCACCCACCTCGCCTCGCCTCGCCACCTCCTCCTCTGGCCTCTCGCGGCTGCCTGCCTCACCACCACCCCACCACCACCACCACTCAACCAACCCCCGCGTTCGTATGTGTCTTTGTGTCTCTGCTCATCCGTGTGCATGCACGCCTGCGACTTCTTTATGTGTGTGTATGTCTGCGCCAGAAACCCCGGCAGCCCCACCGAGATGAGCGTGGAGCCATGGGCCGGCACGCAGGAGCAGGCAGCAGCAGCCGCTGAGGACGCGCGCGGTACCTCCCACGAGCAGCAGCAGGAACAGGAGCAGCAGCAAGAGCAGGAGCAGCGCCCCGACAAACTGTGCCTGGACTCGTTCTGGACTGAGGTGGAGACCATCCGACAGGGGAGCGGTTACGCGGAGCTCGACTGCGCCCGGAGGGACTCGCGACAGTCAGAAGGTACGGGAAGGTACGGGGCTTCGAAGTGTGGCTGAAAGGGAGCGCGCGGCGGGCGAGAAGGTGGAAGCCCACGTGACAGAAAGAACCGTCGTCGGCGTTCAAGGAGGTTAAGCCTCGCGAGCACAATACAGTGGCTTTTTTCTTTGCTACCATATTAGGTTTCTGTCATGTGCGGCGGGGGGGCTCATTACCATGACAACGCTATCAAACAGTCGTGAAGGGAGTGTGGGGTGGTGGTAGGGGGGGGGAGGAGGGTGGTCGCGGGTGGCGGGCACCACGTCAACAAGGCCAGGAGTCGCCCAGGGCTGCTGACACCACTGACGCTGGGAGGCTCCTCTGTTTCCGTTTTGTCTACGTAAACAGTCCTGCGCGTGTCTCACTCGAATAACCTCTGACTCGTGCCCTGAGCCGCGGTTCCTCTTTGTTTTTGAGACAGCGACATTTTTCCTTGGGGCGGCCGCAAGGCTGAGGTCATGACTCACATAGGGGGTGGCAATACGTGGACAGCAGAAATTTCCACATGACTGTTTTTTTTTTTGGTTTCTTTTATCATTCCAAGTGTCACTGTAGTTGCTTGTATTTATTAAATGTTCGGCCTGTCAACATCACTATGAATTAGAGGACAGCAAATCACCAATGTTAAATATTAATAACAAACGTATATATCAAATTTCCCCACTGTGGGGTTAATAAAGGCGTTCTATTCTGTTCTGTTCTATCCTGGTGTTAGGGTTTAGTGTGACATTCAATTTCTCCTTTGAGTGTCTTGAGGCCAATCATCCAGTCAGAAATATATGTTTTAAATAAAGATGCTGTCCATAAATCAACAAAGATGCGACTTGAGATGCTGTAGTGTGGGACTGTCGGGCCTTATATCAAATTATCCCCCCCGCCGTGGGGTGGCCACAGCCACCACTGGCCACCACGTAGCTCCGCCCCTGCCATAACAAAATGTCCTAAGTCGCACATCAAAGTGTCCTTGAATGGCGTGGACTTTTCTTTTCATTAAAAAAAAAAAAAAAATCCTATTAATAAACTAATTTATTGAGTTTGCTTATTCGTGCCACGCAACGTCAGTTCTCTGCGTGGGGATCAGCGCTGCAGCTGGGTGGCAGGCAGCCCGGCATTAGCTCAATAATTTATGAAGCTCTTTGAGTAAACAGTGAAGGGCGGGATGGATTATCGCTCGACACTCATGAGACATATGACAAATGGGAGATAATCTTTTGACGCACCGAAGCCGGCAGAGATGAAAGCACCTGCCCTCAGGTGCAAATACAGCAATGACACATTGGATCAAACTGGTGCCATTGAACTGCTCTGCTTTAGAGTTATGTAATGTTTTTTTTTATGCGGCTTAGCCCTTGCAGTGTGTCAGCATCCGGCTTTAAAATGTCATCAACAAACTAATATTTGCATCAGCAAAAAAAAAACAAAAAAACCAACACCTATGATTACTCAGCAGTGCTCGCAGCTCGTTTTTTTTCCGGCTTCCGCTCAAACGCCACGCGCTCTTCTCGTCCTCCAGAGGGCGAGCAGGAGGAGCAGTGGTTGGCCGACGCCGGCCTGTCCAACCTCATCAGCGAGGACAGCCAGGATGTAGACGACGCCGTGCTGCTGTCCACGCTGACCAGGACGCAGGCCGAGGCCGTGCAGCGCCGGGTGGAGTCCTACACGCTTTCCCTCCGCAAGAGGAACAAACCGGCGCCGCGAGACGTCCGCGACGTCTTCGACCCCCCCATAAACCAGGTTCGGGAACCGAATGCATTTAGCCGTAAATGTGATTTTTATATGTCTGCTCCTGTAAAGCCTTTCAAGCAATGCGTCATAAAGCGTTCCAGCCAGGAGCCTCTCTCTGGAGAGTCTCTGCTTCCTGTCTCAGCGGGGCCGTTACAGGGTGAAACACAGGCCGACGGGTAAAATATCCATTTCCCTGGCGGCGGCGAGGGCTCAGCCTGGCGCTGACGGCTGTTCCGCCCGTATTGTGTCGTCTTGTTCGGCGCTGAGGAGCGGACTCGTGACAATAAAAGGCGAATCACATGGAAAAGGCCACGCTTTGTCACCCCTGCCTATCCAGGCGTCCCAGAGCAGGGAATTACACCCTCAGATCCTCTGATTCTTATCAGCCCTGCGTCACAGGAGACCCCTCCGAGCATCCAAGACTTGTCTTGTCTCCTCAGCAGACCAAACACGGAACTCCCTGAGGTCCCAGCTGTGGAGGAATATAGGATGCTGCCCCTGAAGCTGGAATTATTGAAGTTTCTATGTATAATCCACTGTTTATTCCAGTTTAAATGTACGACTGGTTGCATTTCACCAGGCGCAATGTTTTGCATTGGTGGTGATTACAAAATAAGAATGCATAAAATTTATGTTGTGCTATGTATGGGGGGCAAAAAGCAACATTATGAGCAACATAAAGTTACTTTTTGTGTCATTTCTCAACAGACACTCCTTCCCGAGCAGCAGCCAAGCGACGAGCTGAGCCAAGGCAGCATGGCGTCAGTGGCTAAAACGCCTCTGTCAGGTAAGAAGCAGTGCACATTGATCACTGGTTAATGGGAGACAAATAAAGACCAGAAGCCAGAGGCGACAACAGCTTGGGTTCAAATCAAGATTTGGCACCTGTTGCATTTGAATGAGACTGATGATAACGAATCATCCTCGCTGGGAGTCATCTAGACTCAGGACTCGGCTTAAAGGAGGCTGAACTGTGAGGTTCACACGAGGGATTGTCGGGATCAACCGCGTTGATCTGCCTCCAAATTGGTTCAAATTAATCCCTGGATAAAGAGTCCACATGCTGCTTGCTGCTGCCACTGGAGAAAGTCTCTGTCCTGGGTCAATCCCCAAGGACAAAACCCAAAGAGGTGGATTCCATCTTTCAAGGCGCCTCAAGCTCTTATAGCCGCCGTGTGTTTAATCCTAACGGTTGGTGGCAACTGCCGCGTTTTAGAGATAGCTGCAGCTGCAAAAAAAAACCAAAAAAAACCTGTCCTGCAAACTTGTTGTGAGCACTTGCGGACCCGCTGACAAGGGGGCAGCTAGATCAGGAAGTGGGAGGAGGCAGCAGCCGTCCGTTCATCCTGAAAATAATCTGCATGAATAGGATATCAAAATGCATTCAGGAAGAATAACCTCTAATTTCATATAAGCCAAGCAAAAGTTGCCCTCCCTCTGATTAAAAAAAAACATTGGAATTTACACCAATGCTCCTTGCGTGGTTGTTTAGAAAGGATAACAGTCTGGTTCACATACTTACAATAAAGAGCTGTCAGTACTTCGAACCAAATTAACGGGAACTGATCGGAAGGCACTTCAGGCAGGAGGAAACGACACGCATTATCAGATCCAACACAAGCCCGCTGATTGCCACCAACAGGTAGAACACGTTGCTCAGTTCCACTTAAAGACACACAGCTGTTTGGCAGCAGTAGACGGAGACACAAACAAAAACCTCGGAGGCATTTTTTCCATCTGAGGTTTGGTTGGTGTGTGATGTGATGTGTGGGTTTTTATTTTTTCTCTTTTTTTTTAGTGGTGACACCTGAGCACCAGCGAGGCGCCATCAAGGAGGAATTCTTCATCACCGACGTGGCTTACTGCGAACAGGCTGTCATCTTCCTCAAGCAGGCCAAGCTGGTGCAGAACAACAGCCAGCGCAGGAAGGAGGACGGCACGCTTCCTGTGAGCATCACGGCGCACACACGAAATTCAGAAACACGAGGAAGAACACAAAGTTCCCGCACGCCAGTTTGTTCCACGTGTGGTTAAAAAAATCTACTGGACTGGCAACCAATGCGCATCTCCAGTCTGGGAAATGACTCCCCAGAAATGAGACAAATCCTTCCTTCTTCCTCTTCTTCTTCTTCGGTTTCTTACTCTGCTTTTTGGAAGGTGTGACACACAATTCCTGAAATCGACCCTTTGTGATGTCAGAAAGGGCAAAGACGTCTCTCCCTACATGGTGTGTCTTTGGAGCCTCCTCCTGACCCCCTTGTTTTCATCCAAACATACAGAAGGTCCCACGTGGAGTTTTAGTTTTAGCAGGAGGCTTCAAACACAGGGCTAAAAACACCACTTATGTTCTATGGGGATCTCAAAAAAAGAACTCCACAGTTCATGGTGTGAGGCTGCTCCATGAGCTGTATTTCTGAACATCCATCATGACACAACAACAATAGGTTGTGATATATTTCCTTTCTTTGCGGCCAAATAAGTAGCAATTCAGTAGCCGACTGAAAAATCAATACTTTGAAAATAAAAAAAATTCCAGCAAGGAGAAGAAAACCCACTGCTGCAAAGCTTCGTTCCCTTTGCGCTGAGGCTCTTTTTCAATATCGGTGCATCCACTTTTATTTCGCCTTTCAACACAGTGGCTCTGCAGGGAAATCGGCAAAACCTTCCGCGCGTCTCAGTGGTTGGAGTTGGCGCGTCACCCAGTGCACACTGGGAATCTCTCCTCTCTGCATAGATAAGAAAAAAAAAAAAAAAACACAACACAACTTCTCTCTAATTTGATAACACGGCACTCCTCATGAGCGAAATGAACGAGCCGTGGTTCAGGTGGGTTCACCTTCCGTGTGAACTCCGTAAACTTACTGCGCGTCGACGGCTCGACCCACCGTTGCGTAACGGGCTTAGCGAGAAGGAAGGAGCGGAGAAAAAGGAGCTCAGCACAAATGAAGTATTGTTGTGTCACAAAAGGGGGTTGCAGATTTATGTTGCTTCCAGGCTGGATTTAGATTTCCCAGTGTGCCAAGTCTTAATAATGAGGCCCGTGTGGACAGAACGCACCCGGCGGTGTGTGTGTGTGTGTGTGTGTGTGTGTGTGTGTGTGTGTGTGTGTGTGTGTGTGTGTGTGTGTGTGTGTGTGTGTGTGTGTGTGTGTGTGTGGGGGGGGGGTATTGATGACGAGGAGGATGGTGAAAGTGGTTGCAGAAGCACGACGCGGGCCGCTCACTCGCTCCTCTCCTGTCTGTTCTCCGTCCCATCCAATCGCTCCCTCTTCAACCGGCTCTCCACGCCCCAGCGGGTCGTCTGCCCCAAGTGCCGCCTGGGAGTCACTCGCATCCAGGATCTCTCGCACGCCGACATGAAGAAGGTGCGTCAGCTGGCTCTCATCGACATGACGGCGCTGTGCGACCTCCTCGAGCTGGAGGTGAAAAGGCACAAGACCGGCAAGAGGAAAATCCCAGGTGTGTGTCTGGCACACACACACACACACACACACACACACACACGCAGACACAAAGTATAACCAGACAGTGGAAAACTGGGAGGGATTTTTGTGCTGTTGATCTTCATTTATCTGTTTGAGCGCTTAAAAACAGCCCGAACCGGTGCTGCCTGCCTGCCTGCCTGTCTGCCTGAACCGCCTGCAGTCATATTTTTACACACTGGCAGGCGGCAGGTCAAAACCAGGGTAACTCCCTCCTGTCGTGTTGATTTATGACATAAGCTTGTCTCTGATCCAAGCAAAACTTCTGCCGGTGACATCTTTATGGGCAGGCGGCGGCAGAAAGTGCATATTTGGTGAAATACGTACACAGTCGTGCTGTCAGAGTGGGAGAGGATTGTATTGCTGTCACAAACCCCCGAGTCTACCAAGGGAGCTCCAACTCTGAATCCGTGGAAAATAAAACATCGGTCATGGATGCAAAGCAAGTTAGATTTCTGACCTGCTGAAATGTTCGGTCCTTGATTCTATTCAGTAAAAAAAAGAAAATAATGTGATTTTTAACCAACGTGATGTACTTTCTGATGAACTGCTCACCGGTCTCCCACAGAGAGCTCGCTGTTCGGGGTTCCTCTGGCCACGCTGCTGGAGAACGACCAGAAGATCAAAGCCAACACCTCCACGCCGCTGTTCCTGCAGGCGGTAAGAAGTTCTTCTTCAGTGTTCCCCCTTCTGAGGAGCAACGCTGCGATGAGGTTGACTTCCTATTGGCGGCGGAGGGAGAATTTGACTTGCACACCGTGTTCACGTCCGAAGTGTCAGTTTCGTGTTGTAACCAAGGAAAAAGGAAAAATCGAGTGACCCCCTCGAATGGCTTTTCAAATCTCACTTCATTTACGGCTTCTGATGGTGATTGTCTCCCATTCTCTGCTTCCTTTGCTCTTCTTTCCACTCAGAAAGTTTATACAAAAGCACACAGTCCTGGCAGCCGGGCTCTTTGTGACATCACAAAGTGCATTTGTTCTTGTGACAACAACGCAGGGGGGATTTTTGATCCTCCCTCCCTTCCGTCACCCCTTCCAACAAAGCATCAGTGTTAGCAGGAAGCTAAAACAACATTGTGTGTGTGTGTGTGTGTGTGTGTGTGTGTGTGTGTGTGTGTGTGTGTGTGTGTGTGTGTGTGTGTGTGTGTGTGTGTGCGTGCGCGCGTTCTGAATGTGAGATGCTGTGACCACACCCTGAATGTGGCCGCAGTTACTACAAACGGCCAGCAGAGGTGAGCCAAGGATCCTTATCTGCTGCTCTCTCTCCCTCTCTCTCTCTCCCTCTCTCTCGCTATCTCTCTCCCTCTCTCTCTCTCTCTCTCTCCCTCTGCAGCTGCTGTCCTTCCTGGAGAAGAAAGGTCTGGACTCAGAGGGCATCCTGCGGGTTCCAGGATCTCAGTCCAGGATCAAGGTAGAACCTTAAAACCCACACGGCTTTTTCTGTGGTGCCTCAACATACTAAGTTGTGTCATATAACCAAAGAAAGCGACAGTTATACACACATTTAAAAAAAAAAAAAAAACTCGAGATTTCTGTTTAATTGCTATACGCGTCCTACCACGACACAGACAGCAGAGGGCGCCATTTAGCGCTCCAGGGAAGGAAGCGTGGACAAACAAAATGAACAACCTCACCTCAATGTACCGTAGACAAGGGCACTGCAGTGTTCAGCACAATGGAGACTTGAGAGCCCCGGACAGTTGCGTTATTTTGATATCGAGGCAACACAACCAACTGAATCAATGCGGATTACATTAGTATAGAAATGGAAGTTAGAATTTATGGTAGACGAGCTACATTGAACATTTAGTGATATTTTGTTGATTTCAGCCAAATAAAGAAAAATTCACTCTTACTGAAACCAGATTAAATATATTTTCATTTCGAGTTCTAAAGCACACTGAGAAGCTACACTGCTAAAACGCTCAAATGTAGGTCAGTTAAACAAGCGAGACGCCCTCGATTTCAAAACTTAGTTTCGTCGTCATCCCATTGAATGTGAGTTCAGGGCGGGTCGACAAACAGACCCAGAGATCATTTACCCTGTAACGCCGATCCAGACACGCCCGCGGCTCTTTCTATGAACTGACACTGAGACTTCCGGCTGTGTGCGCAGCTGCTGCAGCAGAACCTGGAGACCAACTTCTACTCGGGCAACGTCAGCTGGGACGAGGTGAGCCCCAACGACGCCGCGGCGCTGCTCAAGAAGTTCATCCGGGAGCTGCCGGCCCCCCTGCTCACCGCCGAGTACCTCAACACCTTCAGCGCCGTCAGAGGTCAGCGAGCGAAAAAAAAAAAAAACCTTCACCCACCTCTGAATTCCTGAATTGTGTTGTGGGCGGGTGGCGTCGCGGCGCTGATGCGACCTCTCTGGGCTGTTTCGCGGCGGCCCAGCGGGAGGTCCGCGTCACAATTAGCTTTATCTCCTGCAGCGCGGCGCCACGCCTAGTTATCGCCGCCCCGTCTGAGGAATCCACATTAAGATGAACAGGACGATAGCCTCTTTAAGATTGCGGCCCCTGCTCCGCAAGGCGTCTTGCCGCTTCCACATTAGTTTCACCTAAATCAAAGAGCAGATTGATATTAATGTAATCTGATTGATGAGTCGCTGAAGTGTTGGCTGCCGGTCGGGAAAAAGCCAACAGGCCCTAATGAGCGCCTGTCAGCGTCACATTAATCTTTTAGCGCTTCCATTATCCCTCTCCGAAAAGCAGAGGAAATGAAGAGGGGTGTGTGTGTGTGTGTGTGCGTGTGCACGTGCTTTCCACCTTTCTCACACTTGCTGCTCGCTCGTCTTGCAGACATTACGGAGCTGAAGCAGAAACTTCACATGTTGAACCTGCTCATCTTGCTGCTGCCCGAGCCCAACAGGAGCACACTGAAGGTAACGCACACACACACACACACCACGCACAGAGACACACACATACACGTGGCTGAGCACAGACCAGTGTTCTTCGACCTTTCATTCGTTATGCTTGGCAGCGAGTCGACCTGCACTCGAACGTGCTAAATGTTTCTTTACCATGTTCAAAAATGTTCAACACCTCTTAAAATTGAAAAAAAAAAAAAAAATACATCCTATTAAATAAAAGAAAATATAGATGTATATACACACATATATATACTGTAGTGTGTTTTTTTCCTGGAACAAAAAAATCAAAATCAAAATACTTTAAGTGCAAAAATGCATCAGCTCTGTCAGGTGCAGGGTGAGATTTGGTGTGTTGTTTTTTTTTGGTTTTCTTCAGGGACCCTGTTTAGGTTTATTGTAAAACACCTGCATTTTAAATATAATATTTATAATATCAAAAAAAATTTAAACCCAATGTTGAACCCAAGTTAACTTACATTTACTTATTTTTTTTATATCATATTCTATTCATGACAGATCTATATTTTTTTACTGCTGCTTGGTTGTTTAGCTTGCAAGCCGTGTTTGAACCAACCGCTGATCTCCGCTGCACAAATACCCGAGGTCGCTTTTCGAGTGAAGACCAACAAAGTGTTAATCTTCGCTCAGGCACGGACCTCACAGATGGCCCCTGACATGGTTTAAACCGACGGCAGCAGTAAAGCTCGTGTCACTGTGTCCTCCTTGAGAATTTACCCCACTTTTCACCGTCATGACCCAGAACACGCCAGAGCCGTTTGCTCGCCACTCACACCATCGCCCCGTCCTCGGTCCCGGTCCCTGCTTTAAACACGCATCCCTTTGATTACGTAAAGACTTTGCTCTCGCTGTGACTCACCGGCGCCGTCACAAGTGCCAAGTGCGGCGGCAGCTCCGCTCACGGCACGGAAGCGTCCCCTCCACCTGAGCTAATTACTTTAACTCCGGTGGAGGCAGCTGACGCCCGCCGCGCGCGGAGGTGCTTCTCCGCCGACGAGGGCGTTTCCTGGCGATGAGTCGCCGTGCCGCTTCGAGAGCCGCGCTTGGTTTTAAAACCCCTCCTTGCCCTTCAGGACGGACGGAGCCTGTTGAACTGTTGAGTCGCCCCCCCCCCCCTCCCCTCACCCACCAACCAACGCTTGTGCCTCTGCGTGTCCTCCCTCAGGCTCTGCTCGAGTTCCTCAGCAAAGTGGTCTCCAGGGAGAAGAGGAACAGGATGAACCTGTGGGCCGTGGCCACCATCATGGCCCCCAACCTCTTCCTCCACAAGGCCGTCCCCAGCAGGCTGACGGACGGCGCTGGGAAAGGGCAGGCGGAGAAGGCCGCCGACGTCATGAGGCTGCTCATTCGCTATCAGGACCTGCTGTGGACGGTAGGGCCGCTTCAGCATCGGAGCAAATGAAGGACGAATGAATCGCAAGAACACTGCAACCTTGTCCCAAATCATACGCACTTCTTTTTCTACCACTACGGTGAAATGAAAACAAAGAATAAAGATATAAATTTATCACCATGAGCCCAATAGTCACTGCAATGTTCTTGACGGATTCAAATGTGCCGCTGTGGCAGAGTGGTACTTCAGCTAGCATGTGGTTGTTGATCTTCACTAGTATGCTAAAGTTATTACATAAGTACAAGAGTGTGATTTGGGACAAACTTGCTGCTCTTTGCCTGTTTTTAACGCAGCGCACAAATTGCAATAGCGCCAAATTAAGATAAATTAAACTTGTTGGCTAGCAAGCTAGCAGCGATTCTTCTGGAGTGGAGATCTTTCATCTTAACTTACAAACACCTGTTTATACTTAGTTATATTTAGATTATTGACTCTCATGTTCCTTCTCCCCACAGATTCCAAACTTCCTAATGAGCCAGGTGCGCAGGCTGAATGAGAATAGCAACCGGCGCTACCAGTTCTACGATCGACGCATCAAGAACCTTCTGAGGAAGATCCACACAGACAGCCGGGAGAAGCCCACAAAAAACAACTCAGATGTGAGCTTTTCATATCAGGAACTTGTTCATATCAGACACAGTTGTTCTTTTTGTTATCATACTACTTCGCACCATAGTAAAGGCTATTTGCATCCGCTCGGTCGGTCCTGTTCTCCGCGAACTCCGCTCCTCTCACTGTCCGATGCCAACAACGAGCGCTTTGTGTATCTTGCAGCTGTGCCGCACAGTGAAGATCCAGATGGGGGACGTGGTGAGCAGCACCATGGAGTATCAGCTCAGCATCAACTCACGAGCATCAGACCTGCTCACCCAGTTTCAGCGCCAGTCCCTCCGCAGCCCGGACAATGGGAAGGGCAAGATGCGAAGGTGTGTCTATTTTTCCTTTACAAAGGCCAGAATATCATTGGATGTATTCTGAAATAACACCAAAATAACAGTGCAGTTCAAGTGTGATATTTTTAATTATGTGTTTGCATTTGTTGAAATAAAGGGTGTCTAGAGATGGTTTGGAGTCAGAAAAGCATTTGCAAAGTGTCTTCAGCATCCTAAGAGACTTTAGTGGGAGACTGCTGACACACCTGTGATGCGCTTCTCAACAGGAACGGCTCGGTTACGCACCCGGACTGTGCCTTGTATGAAGTTGGCGGGAACATCGGTAAGCGGGATGGGGCTGACATTTGCATGTCTTTCTGCTCGTTGGGCTAATAAGGGCAGCGAGGTCTTACGTAATGCACAGTGCGAGCGCCAGAAAAAAAAAAAGAAAAGAAAAAACACGGACGGCGGTGCATCTGCAGTTATCAGAGCAGAGAAATGCTTATAGCACACATGTCTGCGCTGTCACGGGGGAGCTGACACACTTGAACTGTAAAAAAAAACAAAAAAAAAAACACATTCAGTCGGGTCAGCTTGAAAACTTAAATCCACTCCGTCCATCCGTTTTCAAAGGGATGGGTCGGGGGGGGGGGGGGGGGGGGGGGGGGTCGGTCGGCTGGAGCCTCTCCCAGCTGTCATAGGGCGAAGGCAGGGTGACACCCTGGACAAGTCGCAAGTTCATCGCAGGGCCACATAGACACAGACAACCATTCGCACTCACACGCACACCTACGGACAATTTGAGTTTGCAATTCACCTCACATGCATGTTTTTGGAGTGCGGGAGGAAGCCGGAGACCCCGCAGTGAACCCACGCAGACACAGGGAGACACATGCAAACTCCACACAGAGGAAGGCTTGGGAATTGAACCCGCAAACCTTCTTGCTGTGATGGCGGCAGCGCGAACCACTGCGCCGCCGCGTCACCCTGAAATCTACTCATTCACTCATTAACATCAATGCTGTTCATCAGATCACACAACTGAGCTACTAGTGGCTTCTTTTTTCAACATATTAGTCATAAATTCAAGGTACCGCTGATTTTATCCATCCATCCATCCATCATCCATCCATCATCCATCCATCAATCCATCCATCCATCCATCCATCCATCCATCATCCATCATCCATCCATCCATCCATACATTTTCGAGACCTGCTTCTTCCTGAGCTAACACCTCTCTGGCTGTGTTTTGTGGCAGGTGAGCACTGCCTGGATCCAGACACGCACCTCCTGGACCTGTTCAACAGCAACAGCAGTGGGGAGTGGGTGATCAAGCTGAGAGCCAACGCCGGCAGAGGAGGGTTGTGAGAGGGACGGGCGGACGGACGGACGGAGGGACGGAGGGACAGACAGACTCGCCGCAGATGGACAAATGGGACAGAACGCGCGGCCCCCCTCTCCTCCTGTCCCGCTCTCCCTCGGAGCGACGAGGGGACGGCGGGACAGATGGGCTGAGCAGAATCCGCGGAGAATTTTTTTTTTTTTTTTTTTTTTTTCTTGCCAGGAGTGGAGCCTAAAAACCATCCACGACCACATTAACGTGCACCGCCTCCCTTTTCTCCCTTTTCTTTTTCACCCATCACTTCCACCCATCAGCCCCCCCACCTCCCACCTCCTCGCTTCCCCGCCTTCCGCACAGCGTTGCCATCCGCGCTGTGGGCAAAATGAAAAAAAGACGGGGGAAAGAAGAAGAAGAAAAAGAAAAAAGAAAAAACAGTCTGAGGGTGACTCATTACTTCCAGCAGAGAACCTGGCTGGATGGCAAACAGAGGAGAACGAGCCGAGTCCATCTCCGACATCCGAGGAGCAGATGGCGATGCGGAGCACCTCTGGCGTTCGCGCGCTGCTGGCTCCGCTCATCTGCGTCTGATGCGAAGCTGCCGGCCAACACGAAAACGCTTCCACACTCATCTCGAAACACGAGATTAAATCCTGTTTATTATTCTCACATTGTTAGGTTTCCCCGATTGGGGCGTTTCCCGGCGGCCGTCGTTGCCTTTCGGCAGGCTTTGCCTTTTTTTTTTTTTAAGCAATTAAAAGGCGCGAGTTGTGGAGAAGCTGGCAAAGCAACCGCTCGCCCTGCAGTCTTTACCTCGTGTGAGTTGAGGCACCAGCCGGTGTGTTTCGCTGAACAGGTTCCTCGGGGGTTTTGGGGTTCAGGTGGATCTTTGAGTGCACCTTAGTTGTCGTCTTTCCTTGCACGCGTTCCTTTCATAATGAAAGAGAGGGAGGCGGAGGGCCGACGGAAGCGACGGCAAAGAGAAAATTCACGTGTTTCTCTGGCAGCGTTTTTCAACCTGTTTTTTAAGCCACGGCACATTTTTCACATTGAAAAAAAAAATCCCATGATTTTCCGAAATGTTTAGATGCACACAAAGCTGATATCCAATAGAAACTAGGCTTGCATTCCTTTTAAGGCAGTCATTCGACAAAGGATTTTAGTTTTTTTTTGTTTTGTTTTAGACCAGTTAAGTGAAATTGGACAATTTTTCACGGCACACCAGTGCACTGTGAGATAATGTCAGGTGTTACAGTGGTTGAAAAACACTGAGCTATGAAACACGTGAATTTGTCCGTAGCCTGGTTATAGTAACCAGTTAGTCAGAGTCAGTAGA
This sequence comes from Nelusetta ayraudi, assembly GCF_046127955.1. Lineage (NCBI taxonomy): Eukaryota > Metazoa > Chordata > Actinopteri > Tetraodontiformes > Monacanthidae > Nelusetta > Nelusetta ayraudi. The sequence continues at coordinate 8,706,288 of NW_027466067.1, read as the reverse complement.
GCATCCTTGCATGATGAAGTCTCCTCTCCTGTAAACAGCAATTAACCCTCTGTTTAACCCTCTTTTAAAATTAAATATTTTGATTTCAGCGTTCGTGCCCCTTGTGACCTCACAGGGGGCAGACTTCTGGAACTGTGCGTTTTAGAACATACTGTCTTTCTGCAGAGCAAATAAGTAAAAGATTAATTTTCCAGTGATAGGGAAACATTGGTAAAAATGCGTTTTGCATGACGTGGGGGCTCGAATGCTTAGAAACACACCCGCTGCCCTCCTTCAGCTTGGGAAAACTGTCTCTTTTTAATGAGCTATTGATTTTTTTTTTTTTTTTTGTTCTTTTTACCGCTGAGAACACGAGAAAGTGTGTCTGCGGAAAAAAAAAAAAAAAAGCTGGCGGGGCCGAGGTTGAAACTGGAAATGGAGCAGGACTTCAGCTGAGGGCGTCATGTGACTGATGCTCTTCATTTGCTTCTTTTGCATCCGGCACTTTTTCTCCGTTTCTGCCGCCCTCCCGCCGCGGCATTTTGAGTCGAGCTTCCCCTCGTTCAGTCCGTCTGTGCCATTAAGAGACAGAAAACGACCCAGATGAAGAGAGGAGATAACCGCCCTTCATCAGAGAAGCCCTGCCCTCCCTGCCTGCCTGCCGTCTATTGGGCCTTATAAGAAATCCATAGATTTCCAAGGACCCGTGACCTGTGTCGAGGATAAAAAACAAAACAAAAAAACAACAGAGCTCAAAGAGACTTTTCTTTCACCGACGGCGCCGAGGGATTCGGTGTCAGGACCTCAAGGACAGTCCGGTTCCACTGCACGTCTAAAGGGAGTTGTTAGCGCACGCATGCACGCACGCACGCACGGTGAAGCTGGTCTTCAGTTTTTAAAACGGGGATCGGAGCTGAACGTGCCGAAGTGACTCTGACTCTGGGGGGGGCGGGGTGTGGTTGCTATTATTTATATGAATGTAATACCACTGTTGCTTCTGTGTTTTACAAGTTTCCCGTAGCCTAGAGAGACTGTGCCGCACTCAGTCAAACGTCGTGCTGTGTTGAGTCGCCCGCACAAAGTGCGGCAGATCCGAAGAACTTCCCCTGTACATATTCCTCTCTGAACAAGTCCGCTAGGATCCGGCTTTTTGGGGGTTTTTTTGTGTTATTTTTACTGACTCTGCCCCTTTGTACCCTGTGAATCCACTGCAGTAGGGCTATTTTCCAGACCATCGCAGCAGACCAATGTCCTTTTCACGTTTTGCTATTTTTTTCCCTCCTGTGCCGACCGACTGACCGGCCGAGCGACCGACCGACCGGCGGATGCTACCCCCCCCCCACCCCTCTAGTTTTTGCTCTCCCGCTCCATCGGAGCCATGTTGGTGCTCCGCGGCCATTTTATGGGAAGTCGAGGCGATGACAGCCGGCATCCATCAGCAGCCTCCTGCGCCGTCGCCGCCGCCGTTAATGGACAATAATGGCGGCCCGGCGCGTTGCATCAGAAACGTGGCGCGCGATGGCGTTCCTTTGATAAAAGGAGAAGGTAATAAATGGCTGTTATAAATCTGTCGCCCCGGAACCCCAAACTGAAGCGGCGGCGGTGTGTGTGTGTGTGTGTGTACGTGTGCGTGCATGTGTGTGATGAGCTTCATTACACAAGTCCAATTGGCCTGTCCCAGGGTCCCAGGCACAGTTCAGTGCACCGGCACAAAGCCCGCTGCTGATGAAACTGCCTTCTGCTGACAATCAGGAGAACTGGGTCACCTCTGAAGCAGCGTCCCTGAGGGCGAGCGGCCCAAACACCCCCGAGGAGCGCTGGAGGGGGCGGGGGGGCAGCGCCGTCTCCTCAACACACCTCCAGCATGTCATCTAAATGGTGGTGGTGTTTGTGTGATAAAGTGTGTGTGTGTGTGTGTGTGTGTGTGTGTGTGTGTGTGTGTGTGTGACAAAACTGGAAGCATCCTCTGCTGCGCTCGTCTCTGAAACAGTGTTATTTATACCAACGATGGACCTTTTTTTTCTGGGGAACATCGAACCTCTGCTGCGAATTGTCTACGCTGACTTCTTCTTCTTCTTCTTCTTCTTCTTCTCGTCGACGTCCATTCTCGGACGTCAGAATGTATTTATTGCTATATCTTGACAAAATGTTGATGTTTTTAATACTAAGTGTGACTGTACTTTTAGTCTCTCTCTCTCTCTCTCTCCCTCTCTCTCTCTCTCTCTCTCTCCCGTAGGAAGGAAAAAGAAATGACTTTTGAAAAATGTCCACCCTTTTGTCAATAAATGTGAATCTGAGATTGTGCTAAGCGTGATTTATTTGTCCAATATGGGTTAATGGGTGTGGTCGGAGAGAGATAGCCATCGTCGGACGCATCGTTCGTCATCCCCCACAGATCATTTGGAACCCGGCAGACGGAAGCCAGCGCGCAGCCAGCGCGCGAGCGAGCAACAGGGAAGAAAATTGGGTTGAGTGTCGCTTAATTCTGCCGCTCTAATCAATAGAGAAATTAACCTTGCGGGCTAATGTGTGCGGGTTGAAGAGGGCAGCCACGCTCCGTTCTTTGATTACCGTCTCGGCGACTCGTGGAAAAAGGCGTCGGCAGCGAACGGGCTCATCAGCTTTGATTATTCAAGGTCCCGGCGTGTCGAAAAGGCCGCAGGGAAGACAAAAGAGAGAAATATGGCGTGCGAAAGGCCCTTTCATTGTTTTATTACTGAGAGATTTGAGGTGTGTGTAGTTTTTGGTTTGTTTGCATTAGTGGGAGAGGGTAGATTCTTTGCATTTTTAACTTTTTTTTTTTGTTGCTAATGACAGGAATAGTGTCTGCCATCGAAACAGTCCCGACGGAAACATGTAGAATTCCAAAATCAAACTTGTTCAGACAATTCAATTTGCACTTTAGCTAACTTTGAGTGAAACCTGGATCCCTCTGATTTTAAGCTAATTCTGAAGTCTCCATCTTGCCTGTTCAATCGGTCTTAAGATTTCAGAAAGTCAGCTTTCTCTTAGCTAGCAAGCTTCCCTTTAAAGCCCCAGCAGAAGAAAACCAGGAAGTGACTGTGAGCGCTAAGTTACGGCTAAGTAGACATTGCAGTAGCCAACAACAAACATCGCTAACAGCTTTTCAGCTTCAAAACCACAGCAACAGCTTCACTTCTTTATTTGCACTAATAAATATCCTTGCACTGTAGCATCCTGGGTAACCTAGCAGTGCTAGTTTTAACGGAGTGGTTAACTAGTAGCACTAGCACTAGCAGGGATGATCGTTTGATTTGAAAGCAGTTTTCATCCAAAATGGTTATGTGTAAAATTAGACAAGTGGTGTATCCGTAGCTGGCTGGCAAAGCTGACTGACCCTTCTGCGGTATATGACTCACACCGTGTTGTGACACGATGTGAACTCCTTGGAAATCAGAATTCCACGCTTGGCAAAAAAAAAAACATCACATTTGAGTTGTTGAGTGCGTCTGCTGTTAGCACTGTTAGACCATATCCATGATATAACAACACACTGCATTTACTGGTGCGATTTCTTCTTCTTTTTTAATATATATAAAAAGAGACCAAGTGGCTGATAGATTATTTTCGCCGATAATATTTTTCACTGATAATGGGGGCTGCCGACACTCAATTTGCTTCCTCTGACTCCCTGACCTGAAATCCCAATTTCAAAGGGGCGTTTCTGACGCTTCGTCAGCAGTCGAGGCAGAAAATCTGACTGCAGAGGTGTAATGACACGCACCATTAATTCAGCGGAAACCAATCGGGCGCGCCAGGCCGCCTTTCACCCGCAGAACTCACCGAGCCTTCGTTCTTTCTCATGCATTTTTATAAGTTCTATGTTTGGTTCCTTTTTTTTTTTTTTTTTTTTCCAGCCCCATCGGCTCATTGAAATCAAAATCTCTTTGACAACTTAACTGTGGCCCCTCCACCCAGACCGACCAACCGGCAGGCAGCAGCAGCACCCAGCCTGCCACACACAAGCCTCTTTGGCCCCACTGCAGACCTAAATTACTGTAATCAGTGGATGAAAAGCAATCAGCAGCCTTGTATGAGCGGCTGGCGGAGCGCCTGACCCCTGGCTCTCTCCACCAATCAGACGGCTGCTGTTTCGATTCACAACTAATCACAACCTGCACTCACAGCGCCGCCGCCGCCGCCACCGCCACCGCCGCCTTCCTCGCATTCGATGGAGGAAGCACTCCTCTCCCGCTTTTGTTCGTTTTTTGTGCCGGGCTGACCGGACTGATGAGGGATGACGCTCCTCCAGGAAGCTCTTTGCTGTGCTTCACTTGGTGGCCGCCATGGTTTCCCTCCTGGCAACCAGCTGCACAGGCCCCACCAGGCGGAGGAGGCACTTTTGGGTTGAGTTTTTGGGATCTAGTTTAGGATCTGGTCTTGCAGCCGTTTTTTGATCACTTTCAGTGAGGAAGAAAGTAGAATGGGAGAAAATAGACAAAAAGGTAAACGCTCAATAGTTACGCAGCTACATTTGGCCCACTGAGAAATGTAACATTTCCAGGTGATTTAGATTAGAATTTCCTCTTAGATCATGTTAAAGCATCATATATTACTGTAAGCCTGACGCAGATCCCACTGAACTACACGCGTTCCCCCAAAATTGAAATATTCAATGATAACACTTCAATATTCACCCTTTGAGAGGATATAACGTTGCCGTTTCAATACTTTTTTTTTAAAAAAAAAAAATCATCTTTGAGAGCAATCGCTACGACGGCAACCAAAATAATGCGGTGTTTCCTTTAAATTCAGAAGGTGAGCGACCGCCTACTTCCTGTGTAATGACTGTGAAGCCGCGTGCTGACCAAACTTTTATGAATAGCCGATGAGAAGACAAGAATGAGGATGGGGGAGGGGGGGGGGGGGGAGGAGAGAGGGGGAGACTGGAGGGGAGATTACCCATGAAAGAGGATGCCGCCGTCTTTGTCACCCACCCCCCCCCCTTATCTAGACACCCCCTCCCCACCCACCCTCTGTCGCCCGCCATCGGGGGTGGATCCCGGCGTTTATCTCCACCATCCAGCCTCGCCGTCTCCTAGCAACCCAGCGCGGATCATTTAACTGCCCCCCATCCTGCTCCATACACTTTTCTAACTGCCATTATTCACGTCTGCTGCTGTGCTTCTTTCCCCCCCCCCCCCTCACCAACACAAGCCCTGTAAACACCCCGTCGGTGTGGCTCTCGGCGTTTTGCGGTGGGGTTTTTTTTGTTTTGTTTTTTGGCCTTTTTTTCTTTTTTTCCCCCAGCGCTGCACTTGTTTCTCTGGCTTGGCGCACTCGAACCGTATCAGTGCCACACTCGAAGCGGACAGACAGGCAGGAGAGGCTTGTACTGTCAGGACGTGTCACTCCGGGATCCAGCAGGTGCACAAAACACACACGCGCGCGCACGCAGACAATCAGTGGGGTAAGACAGGAGTTGGCCCTCACACTGAAAGGCCCTCGCAGAATCAATTAGCATTTAAATTAACGAAGCGCGTAATGAAGAGAGTGCTATCTCTGCTGCAGGAGAGCGACAGACAGGCGTCCGAGCTTATTGTGAATGGGCATCAGCTAAAGCTGCTGAAAAGAGCATCAAAGACATTCAAATAACCGCGGCGCATATTTTGTTCCTTGAAGGAGAGAGTGCCAAATTAAAAGCAGAGGTGCTTTAAATGCGCGGCCAGGACAGTATTGAGTGTTAATACAATCGCATTTCCATATAAAAGTAGTGCTAATAACGCACATAATTAAAGATAAAGTGATTGCATGGAAGAGACCGCCCTTATCTTTCAACATTCATCTCTGCAAATGTGTTTTAAAGGAGGCCGCATCCGCTGCAGATAACCTGACCGATGCTCGGGCCGACGGGCCTCTCTGCTCAGTCCTGTCTCCCAGCCAGCGAGGGCTCCAGTTGGGGGAGGTTCTGTTGAGATATAAATGGCAATTTTATTTTTGGGAGATTTGAGATTCAAATCTATGCAAAAGAAATAAATAAATGAGAACAGGCAAATACGGATATACAAAAACAGATAGAGGTATAAATACATACTGATCAACGCTGTTTAATTGTTGATTATTCTCTTGAGAAAATGCAGTTGTGCGGTCGTTGGGTCAGACAGCTTCTGGTCTACTAAAAAAACACTTACAAAAACAAAAAACAAAAAAATGCCACCGTATATATAGAACTATTTTTGCAGTATTTTCTAAGTTTTTTTGTTTCCCTATTATTATTTTACCTTTCGTCATTTTGTCAGATACATTACTGGGGGGTGAATGAAAGGTGCTCCTATCTGTGTCTGTACTGGCTTTTGTACTTGTGGCAGCTGACATTTGTGCCACACACACACACACACACACACACACACACACACACACACAAACACACACGTTCATGTCGAAAAAAGGGAGACAGTTCAGAGTGACAGACTGATCGCAAACAAATCTGACTGTATTCATAAGTCAGGAAAAAGAGAGACTGTGTGCGTGTGTGTGTGTGCGCGCGTGTTTGTGTGTGTATGTGTGTGCGTGTCTGTGTCTGTGTGTGTGTGTGTGTGTGTGTGCTCGTGTACATGCTGACAGCAGTTGCTGTGCAGCACACAAACCTTATCATACAACAATGTGACAATAGAGAGGGTGAAGAAGAACACAGAGCGAGGGAGGAGGGCTTCCTTCCTCTGCAGCACCACCACCCCCACCACACTACCCCCCCCCCCCTCCCCCCATGTGTCACCGCCATCAAGACACCCACAAACCCCTCCACACCCCGGGAAAAACTGCACGTCGGTTGAATTTTGCATTTTTTTTTTTGTTGTTGTTTGTTTGTTTTTTATTGTTTCCCAGCACAATGTTGGTACCCGTCACCTCATCTTCTTGGCAGTGAAGTGAAGGATGAAAAGTGGAGAACAATCACGAGTTCGGGAGGATGGAAAGATGAAATGAAACATGCATCGAAACCGGCAGAGAGAGAGAAAAAAAAACAGACAGGGAAGGAGGGAGGGAAGACACGAGAGGAGAAAAGAAAGGAGAGAAGAGGTGGAGGGGGGAGCGGAATGCGCCCCTTCCTCGTCGCCCTTCACCGCCGTCGTGACCGTGCACACGCAAATCCGGCAGCGTCCAATGGAGGAGCGCAAGCTCAGCATCCGCCCACTGGCACGCCGCGTCATCGCTGCGAAGCTCGGCCTGCGTGGCGAGGAGAGGCCGCGCCGCGATGCAGCACTTCACCCTGCAGGGGGCTTTTCCTGACCGCGGCTCAGATGATGTGGGTCGAGACCAGACATGAGACACAGTGTGTGTGTGTGTGTGTGTGTGTGTGTGTGTGTGTGTGTGTGTGTGTGCGCGAGTTGACTATTGCACTGCGAAATATGATTCAGCATATGTGCAAAGCCAGTTCATTTTCAGTCTTTTGCCACTTGGCATAAAATCAACAAACTAAACTTTTTTTTTTCCTAGTCAGTCTTTTCATTATTTATGTTTTGAATAAGATGATGGCATTTACTATACACACATATTTATATATATATACATATATGTATATATGTATATATATATATAAAAAGAATAGTTTTCAGTTCATATCATTCATATCAGGAGCCAATGTTTTGGTAAAATTTACAAACAGGACAGATATTTAAAAAATACTTAATTAAATTGAATGCCATCCCAAGTCTAAAATATGTGATTGAAGGGGTTTTTATTTTTATATTCTTATTTTAAAATCGTTCCCTCTATTTACATGCGTCACATTACACTGCGGCACGACGCTCGTATTGTTTTGCTCAGCCTTTTGTCCAACACGCTGTGAACAGCGAGCGGTCTGCAGCAGCTGCAGCTGCAGTACCGTTTCTTGAAGCTAGTCTGCAGTGTTGCCGCCTCCTCAAACAAAACCCTCAATCACTGTTGTCTCCCTCTGTCTGGCTCGAGAGACGGGCGCACACACACACACACACACACACACACACACACACACACACAGAGTGTCTCCTCCCTGTCTCCCCTGCCTCCCAATTATTGTGACCATGGCAACTATCTTGGAATATGGCCTGTGAATACATCCACTATTACCAGGTCACTGCCTTGCAGCCTATCTGTCCCCACCTCCTCACACACACACACACACAAACACAGAGACACACACACACACACACACACACACACACACACACACACACACACACACACACACACACACTCTTTCTAGCTCTTTCTGTCGGCTCAAATCATCAGCCGGCAAGGAGGCACAAAGCCTTAAAAACCAGAGGAGAAAAATAACCATGGCAACAAATTTGAGGCAATTTCAGTAATAACACGAATTTGATGGGCTAAATTATGCTGGACGGGGAAGAAAAGTGCTCTCAGCGCCGCTTTTAAAGTGACAGCGATGAGAAACGCCACAGTGTTTTCCAGTACAGTTGTATTTGTTGGGGGGGGAGGGGGGGGACATGCGTTATATTTTCTTCATAAAAGGTTCTGACGCTTTGCCATATGATACTCCTTCTATTTTCAGACGGAGGGCACATTATGCCAACTGATACGCACTCGCTCGCGCACACTCGCTCATTCAGAACGAATGTCTGAGCTAAATGGCAGCTGGCAAAACAGGTCAAGTCGAGCATGAAAATCAACATGAATTCCCGCTCAGCTGGAGCTCGGTGCCCCAGTGCGACACTGCCTGCGACCCGCGTCCGCACGTCCCCAGACAGCCCTTCACACACCGCAGTGGAGAGTCATGCCACTCCGCCAGGCGGATGTAATGTCACGCTGCGTCGGAGAGCAGAATTAGATCCCCAAATGGTCGAGCGTGGGGCCAGCGGCACAGAACTTCCTCTGCGGGGCTCATCTCAAATATGTCTGCTTGAGTTTTGAAAACTTTACTTTTTTTTAGTCACAAAAAAGGACAATATAGAGCCAAGTGTGTGTGTGTGTGTGTGTGTGTGTGTGTGTGTGTGTGTGTGTGTGTGTGTTTTCTGACAACTTTGGTATGCCCGTCATGATTAAATAACTACACGAAACTTGGAAAGTGGATATGGCAATGCTACAATAACAACATAATACAATTTGTTTTTCATATAGAGATAAAGGCGCCGGCCATTTTTACATGAGAATTGGAAAAAACAGTATTCCTTAAAAAAAAAAAAAAATCCCTCTCAATGTTTTGTTTCTATACAAGTGTGCATACACACTTTTAAACTGTTGTTTTTATACTGCAGTCGTGCCTTTTACTTTGCTGTTGTGGCTGTTTTAATCCCTTGCTGACGTTTTGTGTATTGTTTTGTCTTTTTGTCCCTTCATTGTTGTGCGTCCAATGGGTTGAGGAGTACGGGGGGGGGACAACAAAATTGTCGTTGGGCAATCTACAATCACAATAAAGTCTTCTAATCAATGATATAAGCATCGCTTATATCTGCCCTTCTTATCCGGGACAAGAAATAATGTCTTGTTTTTTTAGTTGTATCCTTTGGTTTCCCTCTCCAGACTTGTGTGTCTCCTTCACAGCGCCCCCGCACACCGCTGCCATCCTGTGCCATTTATATCACGCTGAGATGCTCTGCCTTGGGGTCAAAATTGCCCTTTTTGTAATTGCGAGAGCGAGAGGTTTTCTATATTAGCGCCTCACTCCTCCACCGCCACCACCACTCACCCCAGTGGCTCTAAATAGACAGCAGTTTAGCTACGTCTGCCGGGGGGATGGGAGGGGTGTGTGTGTGTGTGTGTGTGTGTGTATGTGGTGGGGGGACGGAGGGGAGACTCCTGGTGCCAGGAGGTCCATTGAGGAAGTTCAGGACATTGTCATCACTCATCTCCCTCTCCTCCTTCATCTGCTGCTGCTGCTGCTCAGGAAATTTAAAACGGCCATTCAAGGCAGATCTGTGGGTCTCTTTTTTTTTTTTTTTTCCGCCTCCAAGAAAGCCCCAGCTGTGGGAGCCACTCTTGACAGAAAGTGGTAGGAAAGGAGGAGAAGAGAGGAAAGCAGGGGAGTGGGCTATTAATCGCCTCCCTTCATTCACCAGCTTTTGCAGCTGCGGCTGCAGATTGACGCCGAGGTTTTTCACGGCGTTCTTTTCATCCTCTGGGGTGATTATCCGCAGTCAGGTGCCTCGGTGCAGGTATGATCAGAGCCGAGGGGCTGGAGCGGAGGGTGGAGACGGCGAGGTGGGGTTGGGAAAGGCGGGATACGCTTGAAATAACAGTGGAGGGGAAACAGAGATTCCAAATCGAGCGGAGGCATGAGAACATCACTGTGTGTTGTATGCAGATGATACAGTGAACAGTATTATTATAGTAGTAGTATTATTCGCTGTGTCTGTGACATGGACATAGAAGTTTTGATTTGATTGTTTGTCTCGTTTATTTTAGTTGCTTAGCTCAGCAATTTTTAATGGTCTGATCTGTTTTCCAACTGAAGCCTCTTGGATGAACTTCCTAAATCAGTGCCGTTTCCTGATCTCAGCCTTCAAGACCTTGGTCTTCGTTTTGTGGCTCTGAAAATATATCTTTGTCAAAATTCCGCACGTTCGCTCACTGTTTCCAATTGGAGTCTCCTGATATTTTTTAGTTTCAATTTGGAGAACATTGCACCTATGGCTGTAAGCAGTAAATCTTTGTTTTTTTTTAGCTCACAGATGACCGTTAAGAATTAAAACTCATATAAGTATCTTATTTTGTTGCAATGTGTCTTGGTTTAACCTACACCCATGCTCAACATTATTCATTCATTCATTCATTCATTTTCCATACCCGCTTAGTCCCGAGCTCAGGGTCACGGGGATCTGCTGGAGCCTATCCCAGCTGTCATAGGGCGAAGGCAGGGGACACCCTGGACAAGTCGCCAGTTCATCGCAGGGCCACATAGACACAAACAACCATTCACACTCACATGCACACCTACGGACAATTTAGAGTCTTCAATTGACCTCACATGCATGTTTTTGGAGTGTGGGAGGAAGCCGGAGAACCTGGAGAGAACCCACGCAGACACAGGGAGAACATGCAAACTCCACACAGAAAGGTCCCAGAATCGAACCCACAACCTTCTTGCTGTGAGGCGGCAGCGCTAACCACTGCGCCACCGTGTCGCCCTGCTCAACATTATTGCAACAAAAACTATAGAACCTTCTTCCATTCTCCATATTTGCCGATTTCACAAACATAGTGCCACTGTCCGTTTTGGACACATTACATCTTTTTGCTTGGAACAGTGACAGAAATACTCACAGCGATTCTTGGGATCATTGAGCCACTTGGGTCTGCACCAAAGAGAGCAGGAAGAAACAGGAAGTCCAACTGCATGATAGAACCGCTCAAGGGCAGCAGAGAGGACGGAGCAGGGAAATTGAGCAGGCAATAAGGCAGAAGCGGAGAGGTGGCTGTCGTGGAGACAGAGGGGGCGCACACACAAAGGTGTTTAATATTGTTTGCCGTTTTATCTCAACCAAACACAGGCGCACGATGCAGATGCTATCCCGGCCTTCCAAGGGGCTGGAAAACATTTCAGATCATGGGGGAGGTGCGATAAGCCACGTTCAAGATTGAATTAGAGAGAGGTGTGAACTGATAGCTTGACTTCTGCCGCTGTAGATATGACCACAAGAATATTTATACTTTTTCTAATCGAGATGTAAAGGAATTTCTTAACATGGACACAACTTCATATGCCCATTTCACATCCATTTAATTATCTCTGCTGATAAAATGCATTATTATTATTATTATCATTATCATTATTATTATTATTATTATTATTATTATTATTATTATTATTATTATTATTATAATTGAAAGGCCCTGCGATGAACTGGCGACTTGTCCAGGGTGTCACCCTGCCTTCGCCCTAAGACAGCTGGGATAGGCTCCAGCAGACCCCTGTGACCCTGAATAGGAATAAGCGGGTATAGAAGATGAATGAATGAATGAATGAATGAATGAATGAATGATCAAAAGATAAGAGGCACATTAGAACTTTGGGACTGTGTTTTCACAGTAAATTTGAAGTGATTTGTCATCTTTAAAATGTTTTTGTCTTCATCTAGAAGTGTTTTGTTTAATATGTAACTGATTGATTGGACTGGAAGTGTGGAAATAATTTAAAAAGTCAAAAACAAATGGTATCAAATGATTAATGATAACAGGAATGTATTTTTTTTTAATCTATAGTTAAATATATATACATATACATATCCAAACTGATTTATCAGATTTACCTTTGTTGCACTCAGTTAAACTCAAACTCTGCCTGGCTGCTTCCTCCAGACCTGGAGCGCGACTATAACTTGACCTGCTGCCCATGTGGCCAGCGTGGCCTCCACAACGTTCTGTTCTGTCTAAACAGTACAAGTGGGAGATCAGAAAGCAATCAGTGTTGAAATGTAGACACACAGGCAGGGAGCCCGAGGGCTGGCGTACAGGGGAGTGAGAGGGAGTCGGGTTTATTGACAGGCTTGTATGAGATGTGTTACTGCGCGGCGCCCTCGGGGACACAGCTCGCTGTGGCACAACTCAGGCAGAGAGTGGCAAAGCTAAATTAGCTTTTCAGTCTGTCTGTGTCTGTGTGTGTGTGTGTGTGTGTGTGTGTGTGTGTGTATGTGGAGTAAATGTTTGAGAGATGCGTACAAATCAGGGCTGCTTCAGAGAATAACTTCAAGGTCCTGAGACACTAGTTTCTTATGTCAGTTGTTTAAAGTTTTCCAAGCTGTAATTGTCAATATAACACACCCAATGTGTTACATTGTGTTTCTTGTGCCTCCTAAGTGCCTATTGGCCTATTAGTGGCAGCTGGCAGATATGAACTTTAGAAAACTCATCAGAAGAAGGCTCATGTTCTGTTTGCCCGCTCTGTCGTGACTGTGTGGGAGGCATCCAGAGCCGCATGGAAGTGATCAGCTGATTCATCCATTTTCTATCACCACTCTATCCTGCTTTCAGTTGCAGGGCTTCTGGAGTCCATCCCCAGCTGTGTTGGGGCGACGGCGGATGTGCACCTTGGACAAGACGCCAGTTAAGGCAGTGCCAGTAGCTGCACAGTCCCAGCTGAACAAAATATAACACATGTTTTCCACAAATGGACGTTCAGAAGATCCATTTACACACTTTGAGTCTGTCAGATGAGACAATTTGTTCCATGCAGGGGATATTTTCACAATTACAAGGAGTCAAAACAACACAAATGGAAAGCATGCATACAGTATTAGTTTTGGTTATTATGAGGGGCCTGGTTTATACTGACAATCTCTCTTGACTCAACATTCAAACAGTATTACTCCAACTTTTTTTAAGCACTTTTATTGAAAAAGAAAAAAAAAAAAAAAAAAAACTCATCTCGACATCTCTCCTAATGATTTTGATCAGATTATCCAATTAGGGTCAAAGTCATCGTCTACGCAGCGCAGTCTTGACTCTCCGGATATGAGCGATCATCACACCCTGCACATTTTGAACCATGATTTTGAGATTCGAGAGACGACGCTTGGTACAGGCTGAACAGAATGACCCCTGTTCTTAATTCACAGCACTCAGCTGTACAGCCATCAGGCCATCAGCCTGTACAATGCACTCAATAAATGCATCCTCTTAACCGCTTTACATTTTTCTAAAATGTGCAATAAAGACCTATTTATATTAAAATCAAAGGTAAGTAATTCAAATTTCCATAAGATGGAAATATCTTATTTTTTTTTCCATTTATACCCTAGAAATATTTTATTTTTAGTGGATGCTGTAATTTTGCAAATTTCCTTACAGTGGGATTAATAAAGGCCTTCTTCTTCTTCTTCGTCTTCTACTTCTTCTTCTTCTTCTTCTTCTTCTTCTTCACATCAATTTATGCAAGTCTCCAGAGCCGACCCAGCTTTGGTATGGATTACTTTTAACACTAAACTCATTAAGTTAGCTTAGCAAAAGGCTCAGCATGCTAGTGTCACGACACGATCCCGAGAGACATTTCTGCTAGTGTGATGTTTGTTTGTGCCTGTCTGCCTGCCTCCCTGCCTGCCTGCCTGTTGGTTTCCTGGCCCCACCCGCCTGCACTCTGCCAGCTCAGGCAGTGATCTAACACCCACACCTGGTCTGAATCGGCAGTCAAGCCCACCTGGTCACCATCAGGTCATTAACACAGTATACCAGCTCTTCTAACAGTCTTCAGTCCCTGCTGCATATAAGTGTTTGAGCAGTCTGGCCAGTTTTGACCTTTCAGCTTTGTGTAATGACCAGCTTTCTCTAACCGGGTTTCTCCGAACACATATGCTGTGTCTTAATTCAGGTTCTGCACCCTTGAGGCCGAGTGTCCTCCGTCTGAAGGAAGCGTTCTTAGAGTTCCCAGCCTAGAAGGACGGACCAAACCCCGCCTCCCCGGTAACCACTCGGGACGGTCTGGCCTTCGGCGTATTTCCTCGTTTCGTCACCGCCGTTCCCTCCGGCTGGCCAGCCCCGGAAGTGACGTTTTTATAGTATCAAGCTAACCATTGGTTCGCCATCTAACGATGCCGTTGGATGATCAAATAAATAAAATCCTATGTTAAAAACTGGATACTTTATGTGAAACTTCAATATTTAGATTTATATGTCGTGTCTTAACCAGTACATGCCGCTAATTTCAGCTGACTTCCCAGGATCCCACGATGCTTTGCAGCAGCACGCAAAGCATCATGGGATACCCAAGTACGCGAAGGATAGTAGCGGTGCATCCTTGGAATCGGCTAAAACGAGTGCGTATTTCCGAGTACGCATTTTGAGCGTCCTAAGCACCCTTGGGAATTGGGACAAGCCTTCGCGCAGTGCGATGACGCAACTTCCTGTCAAAATGCGCACTTCAAGGACACAGACCCTGAATTGAGACACAGCACTGGTCTGCATCGGCAGTCAAACCCACCTGGTCACCATCAGCTCATTAACACAGTCTACCAGCTCTTCTAACAGTCTTCAGTCCCTGCTGAATATTAGTGTTTGAGCAGTCTGGCCAGTTTTGATCTTTCAGCTTTGTGTAATGACCAGCTTTCTCGAACCAGTTTTCTCCGAACACATAGTTTGCAATGTGGGATTGGAGTTCAACGACCGTGACTTCTTCTGTTGAACCCGACTGTTATTTGTTCTCCGTCTGACAGAAAAACACCTCAAGATGGCATCATGGATTTAAACTGCAAACTGTTATTGGAAAGACAGGAAATTGTTGCTTAAGAGTTTGGTTTGGAGTAATGACGGATCCAACTACGTCAGACCTATCTGAAGCCCAGCAGCCTTGGTTTTCACTTTAACATGGATTTGATGGTTTCAAATAACGTGAAAAATGCATATTCATGAACCAATAAGATCAGAGTGGGTACAAAATACATGGCAGTGAAAACATTTTCATTTCAGAACCTTCATGCTTTTGTTTTTACACACTGCTTCACCGGCCTCCTTTGGTGGAAAAGCATTTTGTTGTTTCAAACCGTTTTATGGCTCTATTGAACTGCCGTCTAAATATAGAGGCAGCCGCTGGCCTGGTCTGGCAGAGCGATTACAGCTCTCGAAAGACAAAAAAAAACACCTTTTGTCGCCGTGGCTTCTGTATCTGTGTGGCGTCTCACACATCAGGCCACAAATCAATAGTAACATCCAATCTCCCAGTGTGACTTGCGCATGTGCTGTGCGTGTTTATGTGGATCCCGTGGCGGAGCTCATGATAAGTGCTAAGAGTTTCTCTCTCTCTCTCTCTCTCTCTCTCCCTCTCTCCCTCTATCCCTGCTCTTGATTGTGCTACTGACAATAGCGGTTAATGATAGTGCGATTCCACAGTGGGGGATGGGAGGACAGGGAGGGGGGAAAAAACCCTTCTCTCAAAGCGCGCCTGGTTTTTATTCATAAACCTGTACGCCACACGGCACAGCGGTTGCCTTTATCCAGCTCTGAGCACTCAAAGTGTTTTCAATTCAAAGCTGTTTGAAGGCCTGCCGACATCACAGAGGCAGAACAAAAAGCCCTGAGCAGGTCGTGAATGTAGTCAATTGCAAACAAGATGTGCATTTCAATGAATCATTCAGACTGGAGGGAGAGAGGAAATGGATGAGTTATATTAAAAAAAAAAAAAAAAAAAAAAGCAGCTTTGAATAAACAAAGACTCGATGCTAATTTACGGAGGGGATTTCCCAGACAGACTAGACTATATTTATTTCCATCCCATCTATTCATCCAGTCTTTAAAAAAAAACAAAAAAACATGCCTTGCATTGAGAGAATAAAATAAATCTTTGCATTGATTTAATAGCCTTGAATGAAACATCAACTGATGTACTGTAGAATTTGAAAAAGACAAACTCTCAATCCAAAACTACAGAGAAAATTAGACATCTTGCCTTTCCTGGGAGTTTCTTCTTCCCAACAAGCCATATTACTGTCACCAATAATTTAAAATAGAATGTCTTCCCATCTGCTTTTTCATTGTCCAAAGATCAACCTTATTGCCTTTGGACAGTAACAGGAAGCACACTTTTGTCCCTTTTGAAATAAAAAATAAATGCACATGCACAACGTCTTTGTTTTCAGCTGTGCTATGAAAATATATATATATATGTATATATATATATATATATATATATATGTATATATATGTATATATATATATATATGTATATATATATATCATATTCCATCAAAGTAATGATTAATCAGTCTTCCTAACTAACCTTTGGTTTTTCTAACAAGAAACCAGCAGTCTATAAATCTTTTACATGTGCTGCATGGCTGCAAGTCAGCTCAGAAAACTGCACTGCATGTCACTGCTGCCCTCATATCCTCCTCCCACAAGCTCATCCAGCATCTTTTCATTTATTTATTTTCCAGTCTTCTGAAAGTCAGTGTGGCTTGGGAGTGTGTCAAGTGCTACCTCAGTCCAAGTGTCAGTGACTCAAACACGGTGGCGGTGGTGGTGGTGGTGGGGGTCCCCTGTGAGAGCTGTCAACATGTCGCCACTCTTGTGACATAAAAGTTTAATGAGAAACAAACCATTACACGTCCGTTTAGCAGCCGCTGCTAGTTCATTGACTCAGCCCTGACTGGCAAGACCACACGTGTTCAAATGCATCCACGTGCACTCGCTCACATACGCACGTACAAACACACACACACACACACACACACACGCACGCACATAAAGGAAGCAGTTCTTATGGTGGATTAGGTGTGAAAGATATTGATGATTTTTCCAGTGCTGATCAATACTTCAGACACTTTCACTGGTCTACTCACTCGCACATGCTGCACTTGCAGTTTCTGGCAGCTAGAATAAATAAATAAATAAATAAACTGAGCAGAGAGTAACAGCCATTAAAAGGCAATTTAAAACAATAATGAGCTCCGCGCTATGCCACAATTATATTTGCCCTGCAGGCACGTGTCAGATGTGCACAAGATACCCTCGTCGGGAAAATGTTCAGCAGGGAACAGAAACGCTTTGGAAAACACGCAGGTCCACGTGTCTCCCAGACCTGTGAGGTTTTCATTGTATAGAATATTATTATTATTTACTGCCAGCATGTGGGGAAAATCGATGGCGTAGCTTTGTACCAGCCCCGGAGCCGTGCACGTCCCAGAGGAGCAGCTCCGTTTATTGTGCTCCAAAAAAGGCAATTACAATGTTAATGTGTCGCAGCAGGAGAGTCAAGCCGGACGTGAGAGGTTGATGGAGAGAGCGGAGTCACCGTGGGTTAACAGCAAAACGGCGTCTGGGGAGCGTTTCATATCAAACACACAACACGGAGCGAAGAGGGCGATAGACAGATAGATAGATAGATAGATAGATAGATAGATAGATAGATAGATAGATAGATAGATAGATAGATAGATGGCATTGTGCTGGTCTGGTACAAAACCATCTCCGTGAAAAGTCTCTCGGGAGCCCATAATAAGCCATTAAACTGGCGCATTATGGGTAATGAAAAGGCTCTTACGCGTTGCCACTGCAGCCACCTGGATCTGGACGCTCACTCTGTCGCTGCAGAACTGGGTGTGGGTTTCATTCCGAGTTCAAGTCAAAGCGTAATGTTGATGTTTTGGAAATGCATTGTTTTTGGATCAAACGACGGAAATAATGAGTTGTTTTATTTTTGAAATGCAATTCAATATACATTTTTAATGGGTGGGCTGCTTTTACTTCAGGATATATATGCTTTATATATTTTTTTGCAATTAATATGAAAGTATTGCAGTATATCCGCATTCGTCATGCCTTCCTGATTAGGCTTAACGTGTCTCATACCTAATCCCGTTCTGGGCAGACATAAAATCTTTGGCCCCAGATGACTGTCAAGAAAACACCAATGAAAATTGGCTCAAAAAAAAAAAATCACCCCTTAACACTTCATTCAATTCCTCCTCCATCCAACCTTTGTTCTTTTCAACAGCGAGCCCCAATACGAGCTCAATTCAAAGCCCCGTCCGCGATGCGGGGAGACGGCGGTCGACGGAAACAACCGCTGTCCGCGGTGCTGAAATCAGCTGCCCTGGCTGAAACACGTTTGTCCTCTCCGCTCGCTCCGCCACCTCCTCTCAGTGCAGCCAAGTCTGGTCGATAACGCGCACGGCGCGGCTACACCTGTGATTGTGATGCAAATGTTAATGGACTCTGAGGTCCTGTGATTAGCCTGATGTGGGCTAATTTCCCCCCCATCCTCCCCCCTGCTCTCCCCAGAGAGCCCGGAGTGCCTTTTCTGTGTCCCTTATTAATTGAGGAGCGAGCTGCTGTTTTTTCCGCCTCGCCGGCCTGGCAGAGGGGGGGACGCAGCAGCGGGGCCGTCGAGGGTTAAATGACACATAATGTGGTGCATTGATTTATTTATTTAAAAGCCAGTCCTCGAGAATGTGAATTCTCTCTCTTGATTTCTTCTTCTTTCTTTTTTTTTTTTACATTTCCATTTTATTGTTATTCATGTGTTTCTCTCTCGGGTGTTTTTTTTTTTTCTGGCCCCTCTCCATCTCTGTCTCGCACGCACACCTCGTCATTACCTCGTCCCGCTGAAGTCCTTTAATGGATGAGGTAATGGAAGCCCACAATGAAAGTCTTTTTGCGGACATAATTGCCGGCAACCACTCCACAAAAAGCCGGTTTAGCCTGCTTGGTGCATGGTGCAACAAAAACACATCACTTCCTATCACTAAAGGAGCTTGTGGATTTCAGGTATAACGTCTACGAGACGTATATAGGCCTACTGTATATATATTTTTCCTCATGTGAAAAAAAGATTTGAAAGAAAAAAGGCTCTCACCTTGGTGGAGAACGCTGTGCATTTGTTATTTTTATTGCTAGGATTGGGGGGTTGGGTGGGGGTTCGGTGGGTGGGTGGGGCTGCACCGAGACGGAGGACCGTGTGCCAGCTCACCCATGTGTGTAATGTGAAAACGGAGAGCCGGGGGGTGAGAAGGAGCGAGGAGGAAGAAATGGGGGAGAGAGAGCGGGGGGGAGGATGTAGGTGACTCGAAAGGGGGTGGGGTGGGGTGGAGTTGTGGTGGGGTGCGGGTACATTGGAGGACACTGTAAGATCGCGGTGCCTTTATTTTGATTATTGGTGGAGAAAACACGAAATCCACCGTATAGCTGGTGGGTGCACTGGGGTGAGACACGCGGCAGATAAGGAGCTTTGATTGGTCATATCTGCGGCGACAGAGACGAGGGTCCTCCTGGGATTGCCCACCCCCACCCCCACCCCTCCCCTGGTGACTGATGATGATGGGTGATAAGCGGGGAAAATCACTTTACTCCCCCGTGCGGAGCGAGGGTTGCGAGTCGCAGCTCCGCGTGCGATGGGGTCGTAATAAATATATGAATTATTGCAAATATAATTAGAAAAATAAATATTAGAAAACAAAAGGCCCAAGGAACCTTTATGTTAGTGCAAAGCCAGTAAAGCAATTTCAGACAGATAGATAGATAGATAGATAGATAGATAGATAGATAGATAGATAGATAGAGATTTGAATAGAGATTTGACCTCGTGCTCATAAACGTTCGGTAGTGCCGGTGCGCACAAAGCACCACGTGACCACCGCACCGGGAGGCCTTCCAAAGTGAGAGCTGTCACCTCGTGTATGATGGCGCGCCGCCGTTGTGATGTGTACAGCGGGTCGCGCGGAGGTGCGCCGCGGCTCTAACCTGCTGGCCGCCCGGGTGTCACCGCGCTGCTCTTTTCATCCCGCGGCGCCCGCTGCATCAGACAGACAGACAGACAGACAGCGGGCGGCGATCAGAGGAGGGCTGCCTGCAGCCCGCTGATAACAGCCCGTGTCATTAACTCTTTCATTCAGGGGGCACGCGGGCAGCCATTTTCCCTCCTCCGCCCCCTCAAAACGCACGCAGCTGAAAATCCTCAAAGAAAACGAGCAGCACGGTTGGCAGGAGAGCGGCAGAATTAGCGGTGTGTCCGTGATTTTTATTTTTTTTAATTTTTTTTTTTAATTATTATTGTTCCAGCCAAGGCCTGTCCCAACCCGTTTCATCTTGGTATAGAAAAAGACACTATTACGTTAAGATTGAAATAAAACTCTGACGTTTTAATCCACGTATATTTTTTTTTCTTGCTTGGTGTATTCAAGAGAAAACATTTTTTTTTTAATGTGTCTATCAATCGTCCCAGATATGTGGTTTCCCATCCTCTTTTGGGCTCTCCTGCTGATTCACGCGGCTGTTGCTCTTTATAATTATCAGCACGATTCAGAGCTTCTTTTTTTGCGTGTGTACTTCTGCTGCGTTGTAGGATTTATTTATTTTTTTTCACCCTCGGGGAGAAATGTAAAAAGCCGCCTGCGTGGCTGCGTCGTGCCACGGGATGCCTCCGCTCAGCGAGGCCGCAGCTGTGTATCCTGGTGATGAACTCTGATACAACAGCCCGAGGAAACAGTGAACATGGCCGACACGAACCGAAGTTGACAAGGCGGTGTCAACAATGTGTCTGGAGTGGCCGCTCAGGAAATCACTTGCACTCGCAGAATGTCTGCGGCGAGAGTCAGCCGAGGGTGGGAGTGGATGCGATTCCTTACGATATAGGGAGGATGGTTTCTTAAAGATTGCTTCTTCTTTTTTTTTTTTTTTTAATTCGGTGGAGTCAAAAATGTTCAGTATTTTAAAGGATGTAGGGTTTAAAAAAAACGACATTATCAGTCAGTAAAATAGAAAATATTCTTAATATCAAACCAGTGTTTTTCACGTTTAAAAAAAAAAACGACACTTAAATTGCACATAACGTCAGATCAAATATTAGGTATTTTCTCTCGTTTTTTTCCTTAAGGGAAAACGACGCCCTGTCTCAGACTGTCACATCATGTCCAGACACAAAGTCGCTGAATGGCTGAACGGATGAATGAGAATCCTGAATGGACGCTGGAAATAAAGCCGGTGGAATGAAAGCATGGATCAAACTTTACGTTTACAAATGAGGACAAATAAAACACTGGATAGGCCTGCAATGAAGCCCGTATGAAATCGTCATCTTACCATCGTTTAGCAAAGACAAAAAAAAAAAAGATATTAAAAAAAAAAAAAAAAAAAAACACAACCGCGAAATGTTTTCCCCTCATCAACAAACGCCTCGCGATATTTTTTTTAAAACCCGATCCAATCCAAGAAACAAACACACGGACTGTTACCGAAACTCTGCGCCCGCCTCCAATCGAAAGACATTCAATTTATTTTCTCGACAAAAAAAAAAAAAAAATATATATATATATATAACAAATGCTGCGAGGTGTCGTGGAATCTGCTCCAGAGTTGATGTTTCCACCAAATTCCATCTTCCTTTTATACGCGCAAAGTTATGCAAGATTCGGGGCCGCTGGAATGTCATTGGATGCTGGGATGAGGTATTATGGATTATGGGTTTTGGAGGGGATGGTGGGGGTACTACAAGCACCTCCCCTAGAAATGCAGCAAATCTCTCCCGTTTTTCTCCTGGTGGGGGCCACTGGGAGGGCCGGAGACGTGCTTTGCATTGGCAGGCTGATGAGGACACGTGTCTCCTCCCTGCCTCCCTCCCTGCCTCCCCCCCCCCCCCCTCGGGCTCCATGGTACCGCATTGGCATCAGTGAAGGCACCTGAAAACCCCCGAAAAGCAGCTCGTGGAAACGCCGCGCGTCACCTCATAGCCCGCAAGAAGGCGATATCATAGGCCCCTTCGCGAAAACCTGTGGCTCGCCCTTCTCTCCCCTCCCGTGCGTAAAATCGGCTTCTTTTTTCCCTTTTTGCGCACACCGCCGCACCGCCTCTGTAGACCGAATAGGTGCGTCGAGCATCAGAGCAGCAGCGGCAGGATGCAGAAGAGGAGCAGCGACGTCTGAAGGTGAAATGAACCTGGGGAGGATCGACGGCAGCAGGCTGAACGAGAATCGGATATAAAAAAGAGAGAGAGAGAGAGAAAGAGAGAGAGAGAGAGAGAGAGAAAAGAATCTTGCGCTTTCATCCTCACCACCACCTCGCGGCTTTCACTTCCTCTGATGCGGAGAATCCAGAGCTAGAACACAGCTCAGAAGGGGGTTATCAATTTCATTATTATTATTTTTTGAACTTACCGGAGGAACGACAGAAAAAAAAAATCGCTAATTGAGCCGCAGACCAGAAAAAATGGCGACGTTAATCAGAAGCAAGATTTCTAATAAACTGTCAAACGCGGCCACCGCCGTGTCCAATAAGTCCCAGGCGAAGGTGAGCGGGATGTTCGCCAAGATGGGCTTCCAGGCGGCCACGGACGAGGAGGGGCTGGGCTTCGCCGCCTGCGACGACCTGGACTACGACCACCGGCAGGGCATGCAAATGGACATTTTAACATCCGACAGCAAGGGGGGCGAAGGCGGCGGGGACGAGTCCACGATGGACGGGGACAGCCACTACCAGAGGGACGGCACCGGTCCGCCGCCGTCGGCCTCCAAGGACGGCGGTCTGTCGAACGAGCTGTCCGAGGAGAAGCCAAAAATCACCGCGTGGGAGGCGGGCTGGAACGTCACGAACGCGATCCAGGTAATAATTGAGCGGGATTACGGAGGCGCTAATTGGCCGCCTCCTCCGCGCAGCGGTGAAACTCTTCACCGTGATACTGAAAGACTTGTCAGAATTCATACCTTCGTCTCTGCACCTGTCGTTGTCTGACATTCAACCTGTGACGCACCTTTCACAGTAACTTTTTTGTGCGTGTGCGTGTGCGTGTGTGTGTGTATGTGTGTGTGTATGTGTGTGTGTGTTTAAGTTATTTATACAAGTCTTTTTCCACCCCTATATTGATGAAGTGCAGAGATTTCAGAACAGCAAAAGGCGTTACGGTGATCGTTCGTCCCGCGTCCCACCCCTCCTCCCTCCCCCCATGTCCTCCTCCCCTCTTTGTCTCATGTCCAGAGTCACTGATGCGCGCCTCTGATAAGCGATCGTCAGCGATATCTTCTCAAAGAAACATTCCACGGAATGATTCTCAAAACGTCTTTTGCGCAGGCAAAACTCTGCATCGTTATTTCGTGATTTACGAATTTCTCTCTCTATATATATATATATATGTATATATATACATATACATATATATATAGATATATACATATAAAAAAAAGAAATCTGTTAAATTTGCAGCAACGGCAGGTGAAATGTCAGATCTGAAAGACTGCGCCACATGAGTCATTTATAACGACCTGTGATCATTTCTTCAATATCGCATCAAAGTAAAATCAGAATAATTAAATTTAAAAAAAAAAATAATAATGAAAATAACCACGTGTAAAACGATGCCATGACACCGGGGGGCTGCACAGGCGGGGATGCGGTTGTGTGTTGCGTTGCGCCGGCGTTTCGCTCGAGAGCTCAGCCCAGTGTGTGTAGGCTCTGCGACAAAAAAGCCCTAGACGCAATCCTTTTCAAGCCTCGTCGCGGGGGCCGTAGTCACGGCAATCACCGTGACGTCACAGTCTGTGTCTCCTCCGGCGCGTGGTGACGTCAGAGGCGGGCGGATGCACTCTGAGCAATGTGGAAATACCCACAACATGAAAGAGCGAGCGGCGCTTTAAGGAGTCGGGCCTCCAAGTTCAGGGCCTAGAGTTGTTGGTTTTTTTTTAATATATATATAAAATATATATATTTTACACTATATTATAATTGAAATAAATCAATCAAAATAAACCACAATTCAAGAACCGTCATGATGCGTTTTCCTAAAGGTGGCCCCTTTAACCATGCGCGTTTGCCTTCGTTCGCAGGGGATGTTTGTTCTGGGCTTGCCCTACGCCATCCTGCACGGCGGATACCTCGGACTGTTTCTCATTATTTTCGCCGCCGTGGTGTGCTGCTACACGGGGAAGATCCTCATCGCCTGCCTGTACGAAGAGGACGAGGACGGGCGGCTGGTCCGCGTGCGGGACTCCTATGTGGACATTGCCAACGCCTGCTGCGCGCCCAGGTTCCCCAGCCTGGGCGGCCACGTGGTGAATGTAGCCCAGATCATCGAGTTGGTGATGACTTGCATCCTGTACGTGGTGGTGAGCGGCAATCTCATGTACAACAGCTTCCCCAACATGCCGATATCCCAGAAGTCGTGGGCCATCCTGGCCACCGCCGCCCTCCTGCCGTGCGCTTTCCTCAAGAACCTGAAAGCCGTCTCCAAGTTCAGCCTGCTGTGCACGTTGGCCCATTTTGTCATCAACGTCCTGGTCATCGCCTACTGCCTCTCCAGAGCCAGGGACTGGGCCTGGGACAAGGTCAAGTTCTACATAGACGTCAAGAAGTTCCCCATCTCCATTGGGATTATCGTGTTCAGCTACACCTCGCAGATCTTCCTGCCGTCGCTGGAGGGCAACATGCAGCGGGCCAGCGACTTCCACTGCATGATGAACTGGACTCACATCGCTGCCTGCATCCTCAAGGGCCTCTTCGCCCTGGTGGCTTACCTGACCTGGGCCGACGCCACCAAGGAGGTCATCACGGACAATCTGCCAGGGGGCATCCGGGCCGTCGTCAACATCTTCCTGGTGGCCAAGGCGCTGCTGTCGTACCCGCTGCCGTTCTTCGCCGCCGTGGAGGTGCTGGAGAAGTCGCTCTTCCAGGACAGCGGCCGTGCCTACCTCCCGAACTGCTACGGGGTCGACGGGCGCCTCAAGTCCTGGGGACTGACGCTCCGCTGCTTGCTGGTGGTGTTCACCTTGCTCATGGCCATCTACGTGCCGCACTTCGCCCTGCTCATGGGCCTGACGGGCAGCCTGACGGGCGCCGGCCTGTGCTTCCTGCTGCCGAGCATCTTCCACCTCAAGCTGCTGTGGAGGAAGCTGCAGTGGCACCAGGTGTTCTTCGACGTGGCCATCTTCGTAATAGGGGGCATATGCAGCATATCCGGCTTCATCCACTCCATGGAGGGGCTCATAGAGGCCTTCAGGGAAAACGTTGAAGACTAGATGCTTTCGCTGGAATTAGATGTTATCTTATCTGCAAACCTCCCCGCCCCACCACCCCACCCCGCCTCTCATTTTAGTGGAAGAAAAAATAAATAAATAAATAATGTGAAACAAACGTCCGACCCAACAAGCGCAGCCCCTCCCCCCCTCCGCTTATTTCATGCGTCTTTTTTTTTTTTTTTTTTTTTTTCTTTGCGCGCGCGCAGAAGTCCCTGCATCAGTCAGAAAAATGTTGCGCACTTGACGCACACATGCACGCGCGGGAACACACACTGGACGAAGGAGGGACGCGCGTGTTTGGTTGATCTTGAGCACGCCGCATACAGAGAGAAATATTGTTGTATAAATATGCGAGGGGCGGGGGGAAAAAACTTTGCGTACATACACACATTTCCAGGGGAGTGGACGTTTACACTATTAACACAAATGGCAAAAAAGGGGGCCCCGTGCCTCGTCTTTCGCGTGGCCGTCCGTCCCGCGAGAGTTCGCTTCATGTAAACGTTTGTGACGAACAGGTACTTTGATGGAATGACGTGATTTAACGAGGACCGCTGATTCGAGGGTGATTTAAAAGACAAGCTTAAATGGCGCTCTCTTTGCTGTTTTTTTGTTTCGAATTGAAAGTGGGCAGTGAATGTTGTGCTATATCCAGAAATTAAAACAAAAACAAAAAAAAAGAATTGAAAAATTAAAGACTGGCAATAAACCAACAGCAGAAACGCGTGAACGCTATATATAAATGTGTTTTTTTCATTAGAGAAGAGGAAATTTAAACCCCACGTTGAAAATAGATGCAAAATATCAAATTACACAGCAGCTATACAAACTATGCATTGAATGTATGATGTTTCAGACACATAAGACATACAAAAAATGAGATGTTAAAATAAAAAAATAAAAAAATGCAAATTTCGATTATTATATGTCTTAATGCTATGGTGTTATTTCTAACATTTGGATTTTATTTTATGACCCGCTAGAAGGGTACGCTAAATTTGAAACCCTGCATAATTGTTTAACCGCAATTAATTTCATCATACTTGAACAATGTGTGGCCTGTTTTGAAAACAATAACCTAATAAATCCCCCTGGTCGGGAAATTCGGTGTCTGGATATCTTAAGATTTAAAAAAAATTAAAAAATTAAAAAAAAAAAGAGAGAGAGAGAGAGCTCGTTTAAACGGAAAATGTGCATACAGACATTTTTCATTCTGTGCAATCAAATGGGTTCTGTGGAAATGTTATCAAACCGTATGTGTAGTGTTACTGTGGTTTCAAAAAGATGGAATGTATATCTCAAAGTCGTTATCATATATCGTGAAATTAATATTAAGAATAAAGAAACAAGTGAAATTATATTGTAAAAATGTGTGTGGTTTTATGTAAACGAAAAATGGTCAGAACATGTATTTTTTTTCTCTAATAATAAAAGACAGAAAATGGATACAGTTGCATTCGTTATTTTATAAAATATGTAATTTTTTAAGACAGACTCGTTCTTAAACGTTGACTTTGTTGATTAATATGTAGTTCTAGAATTTGTCTTTAAAGACATTCAAAGCATGCAGGAAGGGGGGAAGCTTTATTGCTGCAGGCAGGCGGGCCTTCTGGTCGACCTGTTCCTTCCCCATGTTGATTCCCCGCGCAGACAACATCTGGATAAGCTGTTTAGTCACTGACTGGGCTAATGTCCATATGCTGAACGAAAAAGCTACCTGGCCCGTACTAATACACGTGTTTCTATTCTTTTTTTTTTTTCTTGTTTTTTTTTCCCTACGTCCTCACAGCATGGCGCTCAGCTCACGCATGCAGCCACATTCGTGGTTGGCAGTGGCACGCAACGAAGACTTGCATGTGGATGCGGAAAAATCCAAACACTTCCTCTGCGGCTTGCAAATGCCGCACTGGTTTTTAACGGTGACACGTGAGTACAGTGAAATAGGCCCGACCATGACGTTTAAAGATAAAAACCCAACAGCAGCAAACAACCCCGCCTGATACAACCAATTACTATCGACAAGAACTGAACAAACGAGTGTAAATAACATATCGTCACACTTCAGCGATGAACAAGAAGAAAAAAACCTTCCGGTATGACCGATATCAAGGGCTCGTCGAACCTTTTTCTTCTGCATAGTCACCCCGCTGCTGTACTGGCATCACTGTGCTTGTGGCGCCACCAAGCGTACAATGGAGTAACTACACAGCAGTTCGTTCTACACAAAACCTCACCAGGTGTTGCTCATTTTAAGGCAGTCTAATAAAAGGCCAAACCTATTTCTGATGATGCAGAAATCCACCGACATTTCTTTCATTGCTTGTACGGATACATACGGTTTAAGCATGTGCATGTTTTCCTCGCTAAAAGGCTCTGGCTTCAATTCGTCACAATTGAACTTTAGCATGCTACTGCTACTTCTATTACTGCTAACGTTTAAGTTGAGAGGGTCCTGATTTTACGGCGAGAATAATGCCGCTGGAGAAATACACAATTAAGTCTTACATATTGTCGCCCTCTGCTGCCTGAACGGGGCAGTGTCTCGTTGTACAATTCGAATTAGAACAGAAAACTGATAATGCCAAATATTTCTGTAAACTATGCTTTTGCAAACAAAAAGGGCCTTTTGACCCTGTATTGCCATTGTTTAATATTACCCCAGGAGTTTTTAAAAAATATGTTTGTTGCACTATGCTTTGGGTCTTCATACAGCAATACAACATCTAATGTATGTTCAACTTAAAAGATTTCTAGTTGGTTGAAGAGGTCCAAAAATTGTCCAAGCTTCAAACAAGCTTCAAACATTTGTTTCAGCTGAAACTGTTGTTTCAGAAAAGCTTTATTTACAAAAGCAACTTAAAAACACTCATGTCTCTTAGTACTCATCTTCATCTTCCTCCTCATCCCCTAGACTATCTGTTCCGACCTCCTCGTAATCCTTTTCCAAAGCTGCCATGTCTTCTCTTGCTTCACTAAACTCACCCTCTTCCATACCCTCACCTACATACCAGTGGACAAAGGCACGTTTGGCATACATCAGGTCAAACTTCTGGTCCAGGCGAGCCCAAGCCTCCGCGATAGCTGTGGTGTTGCTCAGCATGCATACGGCCCTCTGGACTTTAGCCAGGTCTCCATAAGGAACCACAGTGGGAGGCTGGTAGTTGATGCCCACTTTGAAGCCAGTGGGGCACCAGTCAACAAACTGGATGGTACGTTTGGCCTTGATGGTGGCAATAGCAGCATTGACATCTTTTGGAACCACATCACCACGGTACAGCAAACAGCAGGCCATGTACTTGCCATGGCGAGGGTCACATTTCACCAACTGGTTGGCTGGCTCGAAGCAGGCACTTGTGATTTCTGACACAGAGAGTTGCTCATGGTAAGCCTTCTCAGCAGAGATGACTGGAGCATAAGTAGCCAAGGGAAAGTGAATCCGAGGGTAAGGTACCAAGTTTGTCTGGAACTCTGTCAGATCAACATTAAGAGCACCGTCAAAACGAAGGGCAGCAGTCATGCAGGAGACGACCTGACTGACCAACCTATTGAGATTAGTGTAAGTGGGACGCTCCACATTAAGGTTCCTCCGGCAGACATCATAAATGGCTTCGTTATCCACCATCATGGCACAGTCAGAATGTTCTAAGGTAGTGTGGGTGGTGAGGACCGAGTTGTAGGGCTCCACCATAGCGGTGGACACCTGAGGAGATGGGTATATCGCAAACTCCAGCTTGGATTTCTTGCTGAAGTCGACGGACAGACGCTCCATCAGCAGGGAGGTGAAACCGGAGCCGGTGCCACCTCCAAAGCTGTGGAACACAAGGAAACCCTGAAGGCCAGAACACTGGTCAGCCTGGAAGAAGTATGACAGTGAGTCAATCGAGACGTTCAATATCAAGTGACTTGTAGATCTGAAGTTAAATTTTTAACAGTTGCCTACCAGTAATCGGATCCTGTCCAAAACTAGGTCAATTATCTCTTTCCCAACAGTGTAGTGACCACGGGCGTAGTTGTTGGCAGCATCCTCTTTGCCACTGATCAGCTGCTCAGGGTGAAACAGCTGACGGTAGGTCCCTGAACGCACCTCGTCTGAAAGGATTACGATAAATGAAACAGTGACCAACTCGGTAAGCATTCTATTGTTAAATTTATCATTGGGTCTACCTATGACAGTTGGCTCCAAATCCACAAAAACTGCTCTCGGGACATGCTTTCCAGTTCCACTCTCATTGAAGAAGGTGCTGTGACAATCATCTCCATCTCCAATTATCTTGCAACCAGGCATCTTCCCATTTGGCTTGATCCCATGTTCCAGGCAATACAACTCCCAGCAGGTATTGCCTATCTGGACGCCAGCCTGACCAACATGAATCGAGATACTCTCACGCTGTAACGCAAGGTGGTAAAAGTTACCATGCTGTAGTTAAAACAGCTGAAATGAAGATGGATCTGCCATCATTTACACATACATAAAGATTTATTAAAAGACTAGTGTGTCTAATGTCGTCTTTTATTTTTTTGAATTTT
The DNA here is from genome assembly GCF_046127955.1 of Nelusetta ayraudi. Classification (NCBI taxonomy): domain Eukaryota; kingdom Metazoa; phylum Chordata; class Actinopteri; order Tetraodontiformes; family Monacanthidae; genus Nelusetta; species Nelusetta ayraudi. Next base: position 8,676,409 of record NW_027466067.1, on the reverse strand, counting down.
ATTTCGTATACCCACCATTTTACCAGACAAAGTTAGCTGCGCAAGTTCAAAGTCGGGTGCAAGAAGCACCAACGACCTTTGCTGGTCTAAACGAAAAAAAAAATTGTTTAGAACATCAAGAAGAGGATTAGTTCTTCTGAAATTGAATTTTACTTCTGGAGCAGTTATCTAGAATTCTCGCTTTAATCTTAGCATGTTGGCATTAAAGTTGTAAGACTTTGAAGTTTGTTTATTGTTTGGACTAATGAAGGGGAAAACTGATGTGAGAAAATGAACAATAGAAAAAAAAAAATACCAATGGGTAGACAGTTTTAACATAATAGAAGTAGCAATCTTAAATTGAACTAATTTCATATAACATTTAATATCAGATGTTATTTTACCACTACGGGCCCAATTAAGCTTTTACATATGAAGACAGGAGCAATAGAAATAGAACACTTCAAAACCAGGAGCGTTGTTTTTCCATATTTCTAAACACCTTGAAGGTGCAGCTTGGACACATCCTCAGTGAAGCACCCAGGGTCAGAGGGTGTTGCAGGTCTTTGATCTTCAGACACCCTCACACATTCTGTTCTGACTAATTTTGCACATACAACCGCTTTGATAAATCATTGACAGAATCATTCCAGTAATACACTTATCAACAGAAAAATAAGTAGCTGGTACAATATCAGCTCTAGATGAACACTGAAGATATGTGGGGAGAGTTAATGTCCACCCCCCCGTCAACTTTAGCGAGTGGCAACCAACCCACCGCCACAACCAACCCTGCCAGAAACCCTTTAGCTAATGACAAACAATAAGACATAAAATAAATTTTAATAAAATTCTCATACATCTTATTACACAAACACTGAAATATTTACAGGCAACAGCATGCCATTAATGTGGAAATAGAGAAATAGAGAGTGGTTCAAGATGACTGGTTTAAAAAAACAACAACAAATGAATCCATCCTGTAGTCGACAAGGCAGCGCAAGCAGATTCGGAAATGTTAGGAAAAAGAAAATGCACCCTGGAGTTTACATGTCACCTAAAACCATTCTTGTGCTGTGCTACATCATCGACATGTTGGGAGCAAGGGGTCCAAAGCGATTCACTGGCCGGACTGCTCGATGGTTCTGGTAGTTAGCTTCTTAGTTGAGGTTGCAACCACCCAGGGGTGGGACAGTACTCCCTGAGTAGGCAGTCTGTGCATTGGGTTGTGCTTCAGCAGCCTGGCAACCAGGTCTTTTGCGCCATCGCTGACATCAACATGTGCAGGGTAGGTATACACCACCTGGTTAGCAGAGAGCGATGGTTTTAGAAAATAAAGACAAGTTAAGGAAAAGATGCATCTGTCCAGGATATCCCGTACCTTTGATATCCTGCGGTAGGTCTCTTCGTGGGTTTTTGCTTCAAATGGCGGCTTTCCGACCAAAAATTCATAGCAGAGGACACCCAGACTCCACAGGTCGACTTTTTCATCGTGGGTTTTTCCTTCAATCATCTCTGGAGGCAAGTAATCCAGTGTTCCACACAGTGTGGATCTCCTGGGGGGCGAAGGGGGTGCACAGAGGGCATTGTTCAACTTAAATATAAAACAGCACAGAAATAGAACGACAGCCTAAGCAGAAGGCATCGGGACACGGTGACACCATATTGACAACCGGTAGCTCATGCTCATACCGTGAGGAAGGTGTGTGAACAGACCAGCCAAAATCGGCTATCTTCAGCTCCCCATTGGCGCCCAGTAGCAGGTTCTCTGGCTTGATGTCCCTGTGAATCACTTTCTTTGAGTGGCAATAGTTGAGGGCGTCAGCCAGCTCCATGATGTACTAAAAATACAGAAAATACAGAAAGAAAAAAAAGTTAAATTTACAAGATTCTAATTCTTCATACTTGTCACTCTCGCGAATCAGCATGCACCCAAAACAGGTCAGAATATTAAAATGCAACTTGGCTATTTTAAAATCAGCTTTAAAAACAAAAAGTGGCCTCACTGTGGCACTTTTGTCTTCGGGGAAGTTTCCACAGCGCTGCAGCTCACCGTACAGCTCTCCCTTGGGGGCAAACTCAAGGATGAGATAGACACGGGATGGGTCATGGAAGTAACCATAGAGACGGAGGATGTTGGGGTGCCTGGAAGAAACCATTGCAGTTGAGCGCGTCATTAATCTAAATAAAATCTTTGGATTATCTTGCTTTGATGTAAATAAATACAAAGATCTATTCCATAAAAAACAACAATTTAAAGTAATCAACACATTTTTCAAGTGCCTATAACATTACATGCCAGTAAATCACTACTAGACAGGAGTTGTAGGCATCTTGGGCGGGTGGCATTAGGTCCTGGAGTTGCTATAGTGGCAGCAGTACAGTGGGTAAGTTACACTAAAACTAACATGGCAACTGGATAGCCTAAATACGATGTGCACTGAACATACATGAAGTCTTATCGACAAAAGCAGGCGGTTCCTACCTGAGGTGGGACTGGATCTCCACTTCTCTCCGGAGCTGGTGCTCCACGCCGGCCTTCTCAAGCTGATTCTTGAAGAGAACCTTGAGGGCCAAGATGAACTTGCTTTGACGCTCCCTGGCCAGGTAGACGTTGCCAAATTTACCCTTCCCTAAGGGGCGGCCAATGTCAAAGTTTTCCAGACTCCATTTTTGTCTGCAGGAGCAGAAAAGGCGCAGTTAAAAATGAAGCGGCGGCCCAGGAGATTTGCAGATTTGTGTGAAATGCGACAGACGTACTTCGACGCGGAGGGCATTTCACGATCATTCATGGTAAGTTTGTCTGAGAAAAGGACAGGCAATATTTTAGGTTTCAACCATTACAGCCACAAGGTTGTCAACGTTGACAATGTACAAGACGTACTTTGCGGCGTTTCCTGCGCTGCAGATTCTGATGTTTGTTTAGCCGGCTCCGGGTTCACCTTGGGGACGTTTGTCTTGGGATGGGTTTCAGCCGAATAATGTTTGGATTGCAGGGCAGGATTTCCTTTCCGAGCAACGGGATTAACATTTTGATCAGTGTTATTTGTGGATTTAACAGCAGGCACATGAGCCACTGGCTTCTGATGGCTGGCAGGCCGTTGAATGCGCTGAGGTCCATTTGACAAACCGAGGACTCGCTGGTGAGGAGTTGGTGTGACAGCGCTCTTTTGCGCCTGCTGTGACACCGGAATACGTTTGGGCCCATTTCCATTTCCCTGTAAATGCACAGAGAAATCAAATACTGGCTGTTCCATCCGTCAGTATATCAGCCGGAGAAACTATGTTGCTAAAAATAATAATAATAAAGGACACACTAAAATAATACATCCTAGATAACAATCAATGAAATGTTCCAGTTGAAAATGTTTATTAATCACACAGTGGAATGTGTTGAGAACAAACATAAAAATGATCAACATAAAATTAAATTATTATCCTATGGGGGTCTGTGAACAGACGTTGGTTACGTGCTCAGCGTGAACCTGCTCTCATCCATGAGGAGCACAGCGCGCCAATGGCGAATTTGCCAATTTTGATGTTCTCTGCCAAATGCCAATGGTGCTGAAGTGTGATTGACTTGGAGTTACATTGTGTTGTTTTGGTGTTCCCTTGATATTTTTGAGCAGTATATTTACAGCAATATATACCCTAAACGTTGACTGTAAATTTGGCTTAGTTCATTGCAAGACATTTTTCAGCTTTGCCATTTGGATTAAATTCAAGAGAGTACCTCATAATGCCTGAGGCCTGCTACATTTGAAAGCACAGTATGCAATAGAAAAAATGATAATAAAAAAAAAAAAAGACAGTTTGGCAAAGTATTTCGCCATCTGTGAGAGACAAACTTGCATTGTGTAACAATTTTGTGGTCAAGAGTATTGCGTGACTCACCTTCACCTCAGGCCTTTGCAGCTTCATGTCCTTTACATGTTTGAGCCTGGCAGCAGAGTCCATTTTCTGAATAAGAATTCAAGGGTTTTACTGGTGGGTTTACTCGACTGTTAATCGAAATGAAAATATCGGAAATACAACGACAACAAAACCAGTTAACCCAAACGGTTCAATTTAGCCATATCCAACGTTAGCGATCCGATGGCTAATAAAGCTGTGTGAACAGTGGGACTCTTACGACCAAGTATCGATCAAGCTAGCTGTTTTAGCATCCAAGGAGAACAAACATCATACGTTTTGTAGATTTACGAACTTACCTTAATGCGTTATCACTGCTGTTGAGCGATAATGTCAAGAAGAAGAAAAAACCCACGTCGCTGTCAGAGAAGTAGCTCGAGCTCTCTAGCTAACAGCTAGCTGGCGTGTTCATGTAGCCGACAAAGGCAGACAGACGCTTAAGGCGACATAAATGACCAGTGGAAACTGGTAAGATAGAGAACTTTTTTTAAATCCCACAACAGCGGTGTGCTAAAGCAGTCGGGAAAAGCAGAAACGCCCGGGTCGCACCAAACTAACAAAATAATAAATAGCGTGGATACCACTGGGAATAGTGCGTGTAGTTCCTACCACCGCTTGTTTAATTTCAAACGTCCCTCCGTTCACAACCTTTAAACACAGCGCGGGCTCCCATTGGGTGAAGATTGACTCTGCTCGCTTGTGATTGGCTGGCATGACGTAAGACGTACGATCACGTCAGCGACGCCGGTTCCAGAGCTCGATATGGTAAATTTACCAATTACGATTTATTTAGTGTGTATGTATACATATCTCAGATAGTGGTGAAAGTGCATATTGTCTGGTGATTGGATGAACAAGTAAAAAAAAAAAAAAAACTTTGAATCTCATTTTGGACATTGTATGACCACCATATAACCACTGGGTGGCGGTATGTGTCTTTTAATTTAGACATGTAACGTCAAAATACACCTAAAAATGATGGCTCTGTTATTTATAAAACACAAAAAGCTGAACCAAATCATAATGACTGGATGATTTTAAAAGGAAAAAGCAGAATGTGACAATGGAATAGATCAACAATTTAATCAACAAGATTTAATATTTAGTTTTATTAACACATTCTAGGTTTTTTTTCCAGAGGCACAAAATGCAAAATTCATAAACTGTACAATAGGATGAAACCGATTACCACAATTTATTACTTCAAAACAAAAAACATAAATACAGCTGTAATTTGTTATGTCTATAAACAAAAACAAACACAGATATTTGAAGAAACTAAAACATCCACTCTCCACCATCAATGGCATTAAAGACCTATGCTTTGTGTTTACGTATGATCTCTGAAAGAGCCAAAGACACAGTTTTACATCATCAGCACCACATAAATAGCAGCTTTCTGATTTAAGTAAATTAGTGTTACAAAAGTCAAACTATGGTCACAGTCATTTGCCAAGCAAACAACTGTGCAACGTAATATATGGTGTCAATAAAACTCGTTTAATTTCCGCAAACATTTCAGCTATAAAGCAATAAATAAGTGTTTTTGTTTTTTTTTTTATTAATGTTTGGTCTTGGCAGAGCAGAAAAAAAACACATTGAAGTTCCACTGTGCTCCGTTTGACGTCTTTCATAGAACATAGAAATGACAACTATCTTGTTCCCTTCTTTTTAACTTAACTATAATAAGAATAACTATGATTGCACGACGACAGAAAACATGTAGCTCATCTTGAATGCAGTGTCTGGTGTGTAGGGTTCTGTTACTGTGAGGTCCCGAGTACGAGTCTCTTCCACAAGTCTTCCAGTATTACGTCTCTGTAACGTTCAAGTGCCAGAGCCAATGTAACCCTAGCGCTTCAACCGACGGCACTGCCGAGATTCCTCTTGCATACAACATGCTTAATTCACGTTCCAAAAAGGCACTGGTTACTGTAATCACCGGCCAAACAGCTCACGGTGACCTAGGTGGCCCGCAGCACTGCTGCTGTGAACACAGAATCGATGTCAATGAGGACACCTGCTGGCACTCTGAGGGCTTCTGACGGAGAAAGAAAAAGCAGTGCCTTGGCAGTTTTCTTGTGCTTACAGTCCAGTTCAGTGGCTCCGCTACCTCGTGGCCAGTACTAGATGCTGCTGCTGCTGCTGCTGCTGCTGCTGCTGCTGCTGCCTTGCCCCTGAATGTGCCAACCCCTTCTCTGCAGCCCCAGTGTCCCTCCAAGGGGAAAGAAATGCCCTTTGGTATTCCTTTATGTTGCTCGACTGGTGTTCCTGTAGACGGTCAGATTGAAGTATTGCTCCGTTGTAGTTTAGAATAATACAAAAAAAAAAAAAGAAACATGTCTGCACACCAAAACAAGCACCGGGAGGGAGCCGGGAGGGAGCCGGGGGGCGCCGTGAAGCGGCGCAGGCGGCAGTGATATGCATTTTCACGAAGGCTCTGCTGGAATGGCGAGGTAAGGTAGGTGTCATTTCTCGGTGACCGCTGCGGCCATGGGGGGTCGTATGGTCCCTCGCGCCGTCGCCGCCAGCTCCTCGATCTCCACGTTCAGCTTCCTGATGACCCACTCCATGGCTTCGCGGCCCTGGACCAGATCAGAGGAGACGTTAGCCCGTCGGAAGTGCTGAAGGAAGAAGCTGCACCAACACGACTGACTGCACAACATTTCTACGGTTCTTGTTTTTGTTTCTGAGCACTTATTTGTCAAAGCAGTTTTTCTTCTGCAGAAAAAGTACCTGCATTTCAAACCTTTGAAAAAAAAAAACATCTGTGTTGTGTGTTTTATGTGTATGAAACTCGTCAACTGAATCGTTTGGCGTCTGCTTGCTGATTAAACTGAACAGGTAGGTTTGAACCAGAGTAAAATACGATACTTTTCTATCGGTTGACAACAGATAATGTTCAGATTTTCCAGATTTTTTTTTTTTTCACCTCACAGGATCTCATCACTGTCCCAGCTCCAGAGAGTAGACTTATGTCACCCAAAGACTACTTTTATCTTCATTTTTCAACTGCGAGTGTTTACTGACAACAGTGAGGAGCGAGGACGTGTTGAACTGGCCGACAAACAAACTGCGAGCCTTCGAGTCTGCTTGCTGCCTGTTGCTGCGCTCCATTAACTTCTCCCAGCAACACAATAAACCAGATTTTCTGGCCCCGTCCGGGCGGATGCCACTGATCCAACAATCTCCTGCGAGGCTTCCTCACCACCGAGGCGCTATTTTGACCTTGAATTTTGACTTGTGCAACATGCGACGCTGCGATTGCTTCCAACGTTGTGATAAGTATCACCACAGATCTGTGAGGGATCGCTGTGCAGCTTGTGAAGGTTTGCCTTGCTGAAACGAGGTCAAATGTAAGCGGCGCTAAACTTCCTCTGAACGAATGAGCACATTAGCATGTGTGTGACTGAGAGTTTGATTGAGACCACTCAGTCCTAAAAATATATATATATACAATTACAGTGCGACTCAAATAGGTCTTTATTATAACCTGACAAAAACGTACACATGCTACTGTTCTAGAAGAATAAATAATATAATAAATTCTGATTATTTTATTTTTTTTACCTTTCCAGCATTGACAGAGATGGTGCTGGCCATAACTCCTTCCAAGTAACTGCTGAGACTGACTCCCTTCACAGAAATGATGGCCTCCTGGGTCAGAATGGTCCTGGAGCAAAGACAAAATAGGTGAAAAGTAAGAAAAACAGAAACACTTTAAAGTTATTTGGCATATTCCTCCGCAAAGAAGCACCTACTTGTCTTTGTCCTCAGGGTGGGGCTTGTACGTTAATTTTTCATCCACGGACACCATGTTCGTGAAAGTGATCTGTTAAAGACACACAAAAAAAAAAAAGTGTGAGGGCACCGCCTGCAGTAGGAACGTGGGAAAACTGTTATTTTGAAAAGGTTCTTTTTGTTACACGCGAGAATTGGACTTGCGAAACGAGCAAAACGCCATTCCGCAGATGTTTCATAGCTGGGCACACAAAGGCATACAGTAAATGCTCAGCTGTAGGCTAGATGTGACTCAAAGAGCGGAATTACAGGTTTGGTACGCGTATTCCACATTCTGTCCCACAAAGCCAGTAAGAACCTCCTAACTTCTATGCACTGATAGTGAGGCTCTTTAAATTCTGACATGAACCGCGGGTTCATTTTCCTTACGTTTGTGGACTGAAGTTCCAAAGTCTTCTCTTTCGGATCCACGACCGAGTGCTCCTGAATGTATGTGCACGACCGCGTGTTTCCAATGATCTGAAGACGGACATGGAGATTGGAGGCAAAGATTACAAACTGAAACATACATGCAGCGAAAGTGCATTCAAGCAGAGTCGACTTTAAGGCCCGAGGGAGCAGTTTTTGTATTTCAACTATTGCTGTCGTATCGGGTAAAAATACACAGATCTCGTTGAAAATAGCAATTAGCGTCCTTGTTCAGGCTTCGCTAGTTGTTTAATGATCAATTAGAATTCGTCAAAACTCCTGGCCAACTTGGATGCAACATGATATTGTTTTTTTTTTTTATGGAAACCATGTTGCATCTGTGCCATGACATGATTTAAAAAAATATTTGACAGGGCTATTAAGCGGTCACTGGAGGAGCTACTCCAGAAACTCCCCAGTGCAAAATACAACGGGGGACTAATGAGTTTCAAACCCAAAGTAGGATCACCAATACCAATGGCTGAAGTAGAATTACTTAATCTTTCTGTAGTGTGGTTTAAAAATGAGAGGCCAGTTACCTGTTCAAGATTGCGGACATGTTTGAGATGGTAAAGAATTACACTGATTCATTTCACAGGCTTAAACTAGAATGTATCTGCATCCTTCAATTTCACCGCAATGGTCCGGCCCGTGACAAAATCTACCCCCAGTCTTATCCTCATTATGTTGAGACGGTCACACGGGGGTGGTTCACGTGACATGTTGCACAAAGCGGCCACAAGTCTGTCACAGCCTGTCATTCCACTGACCCCCTGGTTTAAAATGGGGTGGACGTAGACGGAAAGTTACATCAAGTGCCGTTCGGGGTGACACCTCAGCCACGACAGCAATGCCACTATGGTGTCCTGAACAACATGAACTGTGGCACCGAGCCATGAACTGGTCGTTAACTCCAGTCAGGCACACCTCCACCACTACTTCTGGACTGGAATAGACCCTAGGGTGAAGGTCGCACTCCACTCCACACAATAGCATTAGATGATTTTTGATGAATGAGTCGATAGTGGTGTTTCACGCTGATCTAATCCCCACTGTGGCAGGAACAACGTGAAGATCAGGCGCACAAACATGCACTGCAGGTCACATTTTTCCATTTAGAGTTACACACACACACAAATCATGTGCGAAAGCGTGACACATGAGCCTCAAGGTTGCTGCAGCAGCTTTTTCTGCAGAGCTAGTCCTGCAGGCAGAGTTTGGTGTTTTTAGAAACTCACGGATTTCACGATGGATGGAAGACCCCACTCTGTGCTGAGGAGTCTTTTGCTGTGGAGGCGACCCCGTTTGTCGACGTTCCTGTCCAAAACGTCCACACCGATCACGCTGGGGTTCATGGGGTTGGGATACTTCTGCATAGCAGCCTTGGTCACCGTTTCCCAAGGGTGGCTGTTGATGTAACACAAAAGATTTTAGAGATTGCATTTTGAAAAAAAAAAGAAAAAAAAAAGTTGTTTTTCCGTCGTATTTTTGTTTTAAATGCCTAATTGTCCTTTGTCATGTAAATTGCGAGACGAATTTTTACGGTTTAAAAGAAAATCGTCCAGTTCATCCGTAATATCTTATGTATTCACTCGCAGGCTATGAATGGTTGTCACGGGAACACGTGAACGTAAAGCGCGCCGCGGTGACGCAATATGGGGGAAAGGTCGAGCGCGCCGAACCAGCGAGCCTGGTCCTGACCGGCGGATTATGCAATCTGGCGTCTCTGTAAAATCCCGCGACCGCCAGGTACCAAACGACAAGAACAATAGTTTACATATTTATTTATTTATTTTAGAGTGAAATAATGGTGTTTCAAATAATGCAATTTGCCTTTACCATCATGCTCGTCAGGATCGCCAATTTTTTTTTTTTTTTTTACATCAAACATTGACGACCGGGTGTTAACCAACACAGGTATAATACACGCTAACTTTAACAAGGCCCTACAATCACTGCTCTTACTCGGAAATTAGCTGAACGTGTTATTCAATAGCTGTCGTTAGGTAACACCCTCAACTACACGGCGAATCTTTTTTTTTTATTATTCCTGGCAGGCAAAACCAGTCGCGAGAAATTCTGGAGAATAGTCAAAAGCGCTACTCACTTAAATATGTGTTCTGATGTCCAGATCTTCATGGTTACAGCAGTAACTTGTCCGGTGCCGGCCGGTGTTAAGAAGATGTCGAGTGACGGATTAGCCGAAAACGGTCGCGATCCCACTGACAGACTGGAGCGGTGAACCACGTTGAAGGAGATCCGCAGCACCCCTCCCACTGTAGTCACATGAGTAGTGACGTACTTCCGGTAGCCGCTTTCGCCTCACACCGATATCTGTAGGCAACCTTGCCAGCGGTGGTCTCGGGTTAGCTGGAATGCCTTACGTATTTGTGATTATATTAACGAGTCTTCAAAGGGTGGAAAGCAACGTGGCCGCAGGCTTTAACATTTTCAAATGTCTTCCACGCGTGTAGAGACGTAACACTGCACCTACACCTTAGGTAACTTCTCATGTTACACAAGTCCGAGCAGTCAAGGTTGCTGCTACTAGCAAGTTGCTAGTGTTCTGCAACCTTGCTGTGCAAAATTAATCAGGGATCAGTACACTCGCAGAAACGTGTGTAGCTTTATTTTTCTTATTTTTATTTCGGTCCAGTACGTGTCCACTTACTGATTATATCGTTTTCAATAACTCGAGTTTTCTTTTTTCTTTTTTTTCTCCTTGCATTCAGATGGGCTGGGGCTGGGAGGGGGCATTGTATAATCTACATGTTAAATTCCTTTCAAAGTTGTTGGCCACACGAGTGTTTGCACCAGACCCTATTTTCAATTTCCCATTGTAAATTAACCTCCTTAGTGTGGTAAAAATCGACTCTGATACTATTGCCTACATTTGAGTGGGGATTACATGCAGTATTATCTCCACCAGTCCTGTTAATGAGTCTGGTGGACTGTGTCACAGGGACATCGACGCGTCGTGTCAGTTTATCTTACACTCTGGTAATCTCTGTGCAGCAGACTCTGGACAGCTGGGGTAAAGTGACAGTAGTGGGCAGTATCGCTATCACCGTGCTGTCAACAAACTGTCTATCACTGAGTTATTTTAGCCTAATTTTACTTCAAATAATGACATTGACATTGCTTTGCCCCGTAGAAGTTTTTTTTTTTTTTTTTTTTTTTTTACTGTTATAATTTGAATAGTACACAGAATATTGGTATTACAGCGTCAAGTGGATCAGGGCTGATTTAACAAGACTTCAGGATTTATTTTTTTTTTACACAACATATGGTTTAGTATTTATTTTATAAAAGAAAATGCATCAGGTCAAATATACATGCGCAAAAATATTTTCACAAAATATTATAAATGAAAACAATAGACATGACTATTAAAACATCAGAGCACCTTATATGAAGTAATGATAGCTAAATAAAACATTGGTATGACTTAAACAGCAGAAGAGTTCCTCTTAAGACTTAACACTGACAAAGTATTTTCTGCATCCTTCAAACAACAGCCAAACTCACACGCCACCTTATTCACTGAATCACTTCTACTCATCTACAGTGTCTTTGCTAGTTTCCATCCCTGTTTCCAGTTTAACTTCCATCCGAGTCTGGACTTCCATCCGAGTCTGGACTTTATCCATCATCGACACAGTTGGCCCCTCTTCTTCTTCATCCTCTGCTTCTGACTCTGAGTGAGCGGTGGCATCTTGATACTGTTGGTACTCGGACACCAGGTCGTTGAGGTTACTCTCAGCCTCCGTGAACTCCATTTCATCCATGCCTTCTCCCGTGTACCAGTGGAGGAAAGCCTTGCGTCTGAACATGAGCGAGAACTGCTCACCCACCCTCCGGAAGATCTCTTGAATGGCCGTGTTGTTGCCGATGAAAGTGGAGGCCATCCTGAGGCCTCTCGGCGGGATGTCGCACACTGCGACTTTGACATTGTGCGGGATCCAGTCCACAAAGTAGTTGTTGTTTCTCTGCTGCATTGCAAGCATCTGCTCGTCGACTTGCTTGGTGGACATCTTGCCACGGAATATGCCGGCCACGGTGAGGTAGCGGCCATTCCTTGGGTCACACGCTGTCATCATGTTGCGGGCGTCAAACATCTGTTGGGTGAGCTCTGGCACGGTGAGGGCTCGATACTGCTGGCTGCCGCGGGCTGTCAGGGGGGCAAAACCTGGCATGAAGAAGTGGAGGCGTGGGAAAGGCACCATGTTGACCGCCAGCTTCCTCAAATCGGCGTTGAGCTGTCCGGGAAATCTCAGCGAGGTGGTGACCCCACTCATGGTCATGCAGACCAAGTGGTTGAGGTCCCCGTAGGTCGGCGTGGTGAGTTTCAGCGTGCGGAAGCAGATGTCGTAGAGGGCCTCGTTGTCAATGCAGAAGGTTTCATCTGTGTTCTCCAGAAGCTGGTGGACCGACAGGGTGGCATTGTACGGCTCCACTACGGTGTCGGAGACCTTTGGGGAGGGCATGATGCTGAAGGTATTCATGATGCGGTCGGGGTACTCCTCCCTGATCTTGTTGATGATGAGCGTCCCCATGCCGGAGCCGGTGCCACCACCCAGAGAGTGAACCAGCTGGAACCCCTGCAGGCAGTCGCAGCTTTCGCTCTCATTCCTCACCCTGTCAACCACCTGCTCCACCAACTCCGCTCCCTCAGTGTAGTGACCCTTAGCCCAGTTGTTTCCAGCTCCAGAGTTCCCTGTAACACCAATTGCATGAGTGCAACTTGAAGTTTTTGTATTTATATCTTTTTAACAACAAAATAGTCAGTACTTTCGTGTTTCATGTGTCTACAACCAGTCGGCTGATGAGAGAATTTTGGCCACTATGGACGAACAAGATGACGGGCAGTCACTTGGTTGCAACCACCAGCCACCTGTACATGCCTTAAGATCTGATGACACCATTTTTAATGGTATGTCACTTATAAAATATTGCTCTTACATTTTTACGTTAATTATTGTTTACATATTAGTGGCAAAAACGGTTTTCTATGTATTCTCAATAAATGCTTATCAGTTTGTGAAATATTCCTTAAATAAAAAAAATTCTAATGACCTTACATTTACTCCTTGTTATTTATTTCTAAGATAACACATGAATGAGTTAGATGGAGAGTGGATGCCTGATAAATCTTTTTTTTTTTTTTTTTAAACTGCAACATTGGTGGATTTCCTCACCGTGGATGAAGTTGTCTGGTCTGAAAAGTTCTCCTATCCGGCTTCCTCTGATGCTGTCCATAGTCCCAGGCTCCAGGTCAATGAGAAGGGCTCTGGGCACATACTTACTTCCTGAAAACACGTTGGAGACATACTCTGTTACAGCTGTTATAGGAAATTGCAATCAAATTAAACAAAAATAAATCTCTTACCATGTGCCTCATTGAAGTAGACATTGACCCTTTCCAGTTGCAGGGAACTGTCGCCTTCATAGATGCCCGATGCATTGAGCCCATGTTCATCACTGATGACTTCCCAAAACTATTGAGCCAAATGCAAAGAACTAATGAAAGAACTGATTACACTAATGTTTGCATTCCTTCTCTAAAGTTAAAACAAAAAATAATGTTGTGCCCACAAAGATGACAACTACTACTACTAAATCATATAATACTCAAGATACTTGGTAGAATTTAAAACACTACATTTTTGGAATACCAAATTCTTCCTATTGTTAAATAGGCAAATGTGACTGTATTATCTTAAAGTTACTTTCTCCTTTTTGTGTTAGCCATGATAAAAAATGTCACACCCATTTGAGTCTCACTTTGGCCCTTATCTTCGCCTGAATGCCTGACAGGATACACCCTGTGTCACTCACAACTGTCTGTGGCACCACGCAATAACAAATACAAAAATGTACGCTGCTACTTATATTGATGTAAGATGTTTCTTTATGTTGTTTAAGCAAGATGTTATAATCTGTAGTTCTATCAAACATACAATATTTCAAGAAATACCTTGACAAATATATATATTTTTATGTATCTTCTCAAACATACACAAGTTATTTTGAACCCCTCACTATATGCATAGATTATTTGTATCTAACCGTAAAACTGGAATTGTACAAAATTACCTTTGAGCCGATCTGGTTGCCACATTGTCCAATTTGCAGATGTACAATTTCGCGCATGACGATCAGGCTACAGTACACAGAACAGCTGTGAGGGTCCGATAGTAATGAGCCCTCTTATACCACGCAAGTCATGATGTCATCAGTGATGACAGGAAGTGAGTGTTTCAAAAAGGCCACTGTAATTGAATTCACATGTAACTGAATAACTCTTTTTAGTTATTGAGAATGTCTCCCTGTCCTGTTTGGTGCTTCTAAATCTTACATTTTGCAAATACATGAACATTAGTTTATTAATCATTTATCGTCTAATGGCCTCGGTTCCCTTGTTACAATGGATAAGCTGCTAGAAAATAAATTTCAATGACATTGGGAGGTTTAATGACCTGACCTGCAGAAATCAGGTGATTTCAGGGTCACTCTGCAAGCACTCCTCATGCACTTAATCCATCTGGAAAATGCAACCTTAATGTAAATCCTTGATTCACCGTGGCTCTGCAATTGTAATGATACTTGGGTATGTTTCTTCTGTTTGTTTCTTTTAAATCCTACCTTGTTATACAGGAGCGGAATACCCCAACACAGAGAAGTTTTGCTGAGTATTTCCAGGACTTTTGAAGATTATTTTTGCATTTTCAACAACAACCACTTTCAGCGTTTTATATTAGAACAATAACCTGGTAAAATGTTCAACAGTAGTACCGTTATATGGAACATGCTACCATCTAGCGGGCTGTTAGTGCATGACAGGTTACTCAGAAGAGCCACAGAATGGTTAGAAATGAGTAATTAGTATTTAGTAAAATAACATTGCTGAATGACTCTCTGTCATATATTACTCATCACTTAAACCCTTACATCGTTCCATGCGCTCTCAGACCTGCTCAGTTATTATTCACTGCAAGGCTTGTGACAGAGGGGAAACTGGGTATTTGTGGTAAGAGTTCTACAACTGGGCAATGCACTACTTTCCAGTGAAAAAAATACCTTAGTGTCCTCTTTTAAAACTCTATTAAATAATATTTGTATAGGTTGACTTTTAACTTATCTTTTTTTCTTTTTTTTTTATCTCATTCTCTTCCATTTTTCTTTGTCTGTTTATTTGTTCATTTTTTCAGTGCAAGACAGGTGATGGAAAATGTCTTAGATTTTTTCTTAGAATGTGGACCAATCCCTTACCTCCAAATACATCTAATCTCAAATCGACATATTACATATTCCATATGTAATAGAAATGACAGCAATTATAAAGTACAAAATTTAGGACGCATATTTTTCCTCATCCTCATATCAAAGTCAAACAGGGAGGAACAAATCAGTACTTAGGTTAGTACAGTAACTTTCCGCTAATAAACTAGTCAAACCTGGTCAGTGCTTATATGCAGGCAGTCAACTGTGTATCAGCATAACATATCAGTCAAAACACAGTCAGCATAGTCAGGTAAAAAAAAAAAAAATCCAACGATGAGTTGAAATGGCAGAAACTGTTTCTGCAGTTTTAAATATTGTCTTTTCACTAGGTGATAGCATTTAAATGATAACTACCTCGGCTTCTTCAGTCATATGCTGCTGGGGTTCACTAGAGAGCCACAGTAGCATTTTGTTGTCATTGATGACCTTTATCTGTTTTGCCCCGAGCTCCATTCTCTTTCCTTTTGACGTATTTAGTGGGGGAGTGAGGTGTGTGTGTGTGTGTGTGTGTGTGTGTGTGTGTGTGTGTGTGTGTGTGTGTGTGTGTGTGTGCTCGTGCGTCTGTTCCCTTGCTGCATATTTTGTCTGTGTGTGGATGTTTTGTAGTGCACCATGTTTGTTGTGACTGTGTAAGCTGAGTGATGATAGGTAATGGAGGGATGTAACATATACACATGTACATATATATATATATGTATACTTATATATGTATTAATACATATATACAGATATCAATAAGAAAACAAATGTTCATGCTAAAGTGTATCTATCTGTCATAAGATTAGAACAACGGCGAAATGTTTACTTTGGTTTTACAAAAAAAATGCACATTAAAAACCAAATGTAAAAAAAATAATTCTGATGGCAGCAACCTTAGTCCAAGTCCCATGTATCCATTTTTAGATTTCATTTTTCAACAGCATATATAGCTGACTTCCAACACACATTTGGAAAGGAACACAAACAAACAAGGCTGCAGCAAACTGAGCTCAGAGAGCAGAACAAGCCCCTGGCTGGAAATGATGACACAGGTAAAGTGATTCTTGCCTAATATGGTCCATTAATGTGAACTGCAGCAATGACTTTGCTCTGTCTCTGCCAAGGTACTGCTTGTCAGCGCAGGCAAACCTGTTAATATAATTAATATTTGTAGAACAGTGATTTAAAAAAACAACAACATTTTTTCCCTCTCACACAATTTTGTAAATGATTTGTGATTTTATTGCTGCTGATTATTTGGGTGGATATCCATTTTCCTTCAAAGAGGGCGCCTCTCCCCTTCTGTACCTCTGCTTCATGACGCTCCGGGCAATCATGTGATCCAACCCTGCCTCATTCCAGATGCGTCAAGTTGTGCCAAGGAGGAAACCAAATTTATATCAAATCCAACTTCAAAATAAAACATTAATTTCGAATGCTTTTGCGTACTTTTTGGTGCATGGGATAAATGTTACAGTGAATTCAAATGCACATTGTTGACATTCTGTAATTAATTTGCATGTATGATGTATTTTACATCATATGCAGGAAATAAATATCTGTCTTTAAAGCGAGGATAAAGTGTTATCGTTCAGAGCGTACTTCCTATTTGTTGCGCAGCGAACATTATCATTGTTCAAATTTGAATATAATGACCAATCCAATTAGTCAGTATAGCGTATCAGTTAAGCACATTTGCAAATTTTCTTTATAATTGTATGGTTGCACATGTCTTTATAGTTTAATGGTTGCAAACTAAACACTCATCCAAATAATTCATTAGTAGGTCAGAAATGCTGTTCCACATTTTTTGGTCGGACTAATAAGATTCAAATACTCTATATTTTACATAATATTATGTTAAAAATAAATGCTGATCAAACAAGATTTTTGCACAAAAAGCTGACTATTTATGGACTGTAGGTGCAAGGTATTCATAGTACAATAAAACAAAGGCTGGTTTGATTTAATCTACTCAACATTCTAAGATTTTTTTTTATGGCGTCCTCTTTTCAGTAGAACTAATTCCAGTTTTGGGGCCCTGCTTTTCTTGATAAGAATTTGTCCGCGATGATAGCATTATGTAACAAGTACGCAAACACTTGAACACTTGAAAACTTTATCTTGAAAGGTGACTTGTGATATTTACTGCACTTCAAGTTTAAGGTTGTTTGATATTGTAATTTATATAGTAATATTATCATATTAAGATTAAATATTAATAGTATAGTTTCCTTTTTTTTTTTTTTTTTAACCATAGTTTACCTTTCTTGAGCCAATTCCATTCCAAAATAACAAGTCAATGCATTTGTTTGAATCGGTTATGTTTGTGGTGACATTCTGTATTCACATTTTTTAATATATTTTTTTTAAACTAAAATTGTCAATAACTTGTCCCTTGTCACGTTTTCCCACAGCATGAGCTAGCTTGTTTGACAGTGGCGTGCGGGACTTTACTGTGAAAGTTCCCCACGGAAGTCGAAATTGTCCTCCCCGGAAACTTGACCACCAATTCTTCGTTCACAGGGTTCCGTGAGAGCCGTTTGCCCCACCCCACCTCTTCAGCGCTATCTATCTCAATGTACAATTCTTACAGGGGGGAGAAAAGGGGGCATAATAATTCAGAGGAACGTCGCAAAGAAACGATTCTCCACTCTTCGGGCTCGTCACCGGAGCGGACGCGGCCTCCCTGCGGCAAAGGACTGCCTCGCCGTCGGATCAGTGATTGAAAACACCGCGGTACGTTCATGTATCATGCACATGTAACAATAATCTACCATACGGACTCAAAGGGAATAACCAAACGCCGAGAGACTTGACAGCGGACTGAACCTGCGTCAAACGGGGGGAAATAACTGGAGGATTTCCACCGAAATCACCTGGATAACATTTTAGCGTCGCATTCAAGGACACCCGAGCTGCCCCAAAAAGCGCCTTTGCTAGCGCGGAGGAGCTTTCCGATGTGAGGAGAAATACAAATAGGCGTTCGAGAGAGAGAAAAGGGGACGGAGAAGGGGCCTGCTCTCGGCTCTGGTCGAATCCTTCGAAAAGAAAAAAAAGGGGGAAAAAAAAAAAAAAGAGAGAGAGAGAGAGCAAAAGAAACAGGCAGCCACCGGCATCTATATTCGTGGTGAGGAGACACATTTTGACATCGAGCGAAAGGAGGAATATTTGCAACAAGGTTGCTAACGCCGACGCCGACGAGCCGCCCCAGAAAACGGCGGAGATAATGTGATAGAGACAGAAGCCCCGGTGTAGCCTGGTGATTCACATGCCGTCATTTTCAGAGGCAATATTTATTATTTTCTAATTTTTTTTTACCCCCACCTCCTTCCAAGCCACGCGCCGATGTTCTAACCGGAGACTCCAAACAAGCCCTGTAACACAATAACCTTCTTAAGTCGGTCTATTTGACGTGGGGGAAGAAGGTCGAGGAGGAGGAGGAGAAGGAGGAGGAGGAGGAGGAAGAAGAAGAAGAGGGGTCTCCTGGTTGTGAGTGGAAATGAACTGGATGGCAGTGTGACATGTCTGCCGAAGATGGGGTCCGGGGGCGACGTTTGCTAAGAATATCAACCATTTAACACATGCAGAGAGATTGGAAAGCCCTTTGAAAAGGGGTTGGGGGGGGGGGACGTTCATTCATCTCCGTTGCAGAAGCCTCCCATCAGCGCTCACGTTAACGTTGATGACTTCATTGCGGATTTACAGTGAAAAAACAACAACAGTCAAATACACGAGATTTGGGACCTGAGAGGGCAGCATCTTGGCTTCTGTCCCACTCTTCCCGTGACCTCCTGCTGATAATTTGCCAGCAAATAGCCACATCCATCCGCTGGCACGTTTGGTGACCACCCCCCCACAGCCCACCGTTCATCACCTAGCAGGTCTTCAGGTCTGGCAGCGTGGATGTCACCCATCTAGAGCCAGGAGTTCCTCCTGCTGGGCCCCGGCTCTAGGAATTTAGGATTAATTGATTTCTGTTCTTTCAAAAAAAAAAAAAAAAGAAGGAGGAGGAGAAGAAGACGAGGAGAGGAGGAGAGAAGGAGAGAAAAAACATCTTGCAATCAACGGCCTTCTGCTGCTTTTCACGCAAACACCCATCCCACCTGCCTCTCCCCTGGACCTGACGCTGGGTTTCTGGGAAGATGGGCTGCCTTGGCAATAGTAAGACTGAAGACCAACGGAATGAGGAGAAGGCGCAGAGGGAAGCCAACAAAAAGATCGAGAAGCAGCTCCAAAAAGACAAACAGATATACAGGGCCACACACCGGCTACTACTATTAGGTAGGTTGTTTGTGTCTGTCTCTTCTGTGTGTGTGTGTGTGTGTGTGTGTGTGTGTGTGTGTGTGTGTGTGTGTGTGTGTGTGTGTGTGTGTGTGTGTGTGTGTGTGTGTGTACGTACGTGCGGGCCTGAAAACAGTAGAGCATGTCCAGCCTGTTTATGCACAAGTAGTGATACCCGGTACTCGAGACCATTTCCTGGTACGAGAGGGTTCTTCTTCAGCAGCAGCAGCAGCAGCAGCAGCAGCACCCAGAAATGATGCGGTGGCATGATGTCACCGCATCATTTGGCTCGCTGTGTCTTGACACAGGACAGTGGAGGAGCAGGAGCACGATGACACAATGTGAGAGACAGTAGAGGCGGCAGACAGTGAGCAGAGACTCGGAGGTCAGCTATAGTCATATTTTTATATATATATATATACACACACACACACACACACACACACATATATATATGTGTGTGTGTGTGTGTGTGTGTGTATATATATATATACAGTTTATATGTGTATATATACATACATAAATAGATATACATATTGGGGATGTTAGCAATTGATTGATTATCGATTAATTGTCGATTACGAATTTAATCGATTAAATAAAATTTAAAATTAGTCGCAATTAATCGAAAATCTTTTCCACAGGTTTTCCACTTTTTCAGGTAGTTAATATCATTGTAACAGTGTAGTGACATGAAAGAGCAATTCACCCGTAGATACTGTGACGGTCATAATATACCTAGAACAAGTTACTTTTAAACCACTTTTTTTTTTAAAAAACAAACACAAAAAAAGTTGAAATGTCACCCATTTGAAGTCAACTTAAAATCGGAGGATAAATGTTAAAGGTGTTTTTCCTGTTCTCTAACGTATTAATGGGTCACATTGGACCCTTAACATGATTTAAGGGTTCCTTACGCAGTTTTCATCGTGAAATTTAGGTTCTCAGGAAATATCGCCGCTTATCAATTAATCGTTAAACGATCAATGAGGTCAATCAACAAACGATGAATGAATTAATCAATAATTTGCATCCCTACATATAGATATAGATATAGATATTGACACACATATACATACATATAAGTAAATATATATATTTGCCAGGTTCCATGTAAATTAATGAGTTGTTGCATTTTAGTTTAAGCCTCAGACCTTCGCCTGGAATTATTTGGATTTGTAGGCCGCATGCTCAGATTGAGTAACCGTTTCATTCTGTAACTATTTAACCCCCCTGCGATTTTCTTTTGGTGAATCAGTTTCTATCTTTATCACCCAGACTTCCGTCTGCCGTCACACGCTGTGAACTCCAAGGCCATAACTAGTATCCTTGCTAAGCCTCTCAGAGTACTGAGGGCAAATTAGGATTACGACAGGGATTATTAGCGAGCTTCCCACGGACGACCGTCCCGTTCACCCTAATCTGAAACTGATCCGAGATTTTGAACTCTTTCACTTAAAGCCCCTCCTGATAGCTCCTCTCATCCAGGGCGGGATGTCCCACGGCCTGGCTTCTCTCTTCCGTTGCCCCCTGTGTGATACGGCAGGTTGGAATGTTGGAGAATTTCATTTAGCACCATTTTTACAGGTCTACGTTAATCTTGTCCTCGTAGCTCCCTTGCAACCGCTCCATCTGGAAGCATTGATGGTTGGATCATTTTCTCCAGTCAAAGTACCAATCAATCAGATGAAGGTTCCATATTCCACCCATTTAAGATCTTTATTTTTCGTTTCAGACTGGCATAATTATTACAAATAAAACTAAACATCTCCAGAAACATTTTAGCTCCGTTGGCTGCCTCCCACAAAACTGCTCTACTTTATGTAGCTTTGTTGTGGAAGTCTCGAATAGAATATCCTTTGTTTAGAAAGCGGATGAAGACGGCGGATGCAAGGTGGTGAGGCTGGTTAAATAACTATGTGACATCACAAAGGGCTTCTTTTCCAGAGCTGCGTGCAGCAAGCGTTTCCTGTTTCGGCAGATCATTTACTAGCATTTAGAGATGCCAACCGTTAGCGAAGAGAACTTTGCATGATCTGACCTTTTAAAAATCAGCAGGTTCTCTGTTCGTCCCTCCGCCGAAAGAAAAGTTCACACACTACCAGCCCGAACGGCACATTTAGCATCGTAAATCCCTGGCCGAGGCGTTGACATTGTATATTTTTGTCTTGGCTGCTGGAAAACTCAGCGGGCCCAGCTGGGAAATGTTGCACTAAACTAAATGCATTTTTTTTGTGTTGTGTCAGAAGCTACAAATTGAAAGTGTCTTGTTGTTTTGTAACAAGGGGCAGCCGCAGCTGTCAGACGTCCTCTCCTTGGCTTTACCCTATCGCTAGTTTAAAAAAATAAATAAATAAATAAAAATACGGGCACGCTCGGTTCCAGCCTCACCTGGCCTCTATCGTGTGCTCGGAGGTTCCGGTGTTGCTTTTGTGTAACACAATGGAACCCGGCAGCAAAGTGTTGAGGTAACACGCCGCTGAGTCGGTGGCTCTTTCTTTTCTTTTCTTTTCTCCTGGCGCTGGATCCAGTGTGCAGCGATCTCCCCTTGCTGAAACATAATGCTGACCCCGTCCCTCTGCCTTCTTCTCGCTCACAGGGGCTGGCGAATCCGGGAAAAGCACAATAGTCAAGCAGATGCGAATATTGCACGTCAACGGCTTCAACGCAGAGTAAGTGTCCGCTTCCTGATTTCTTGCACATCCCATTCTACACGAAAGCAGCGGCGCAACGGTGGACCGCGCGCATATTTACGCACTTACTCGGCTTTTTTTTTTTTTTTTTTCTTGAAAACGATACAGGTGGCAAAGCCGAATGATTAGGGGGGTGCGGCCGCAGGAGCTATTTGTTGACCAAATACCTTAATAAAGTGTTGATGTTTTGGGATGAGCGCCGATGCGTTCACGGTCACAAATGAAAGTGACGACTGGGAAACGGTGGCATCGCCGAGCGGTCGGCAAAGACGGGCCACATTGTCGGCAGTGTTGAGAAGTTGTAGGAAAGCGAGTTGGACGCGACCAAGACGGAATCGATGCGCAGGTTGTGCTGTTTGCAGCGCCGCGCCCGACTCGAGGGCTTTTTTTTTTTCAACTCGGGACCAAATAAAGTCCTCCACCGAAATAATCATGAAGGTTCAATTGGGGGAAAAAAAGAAAAAAGAAAAGATCAGCAGATGAATCTCCCAGTGTCAAAATAAGCAACTCTGTTAGCACATTACAAAATTGTTATTCATTCGTTCTTATCTCTGTTTAAATATATGAAAAAAAAAAAAAAAATCCCAAGCAGCTAAATTTAGAAGGACGAAGGGTTATTAACGTGTTGCCTGGCTCTCACACAGTGTTGTTTGTTACATTTTAAACTCATGTGGTTACATGCTTAAAAAAAAAACCCTGACATCCCTGGCCTTTTCAGTTTTGGCCGGATTAGCTTTTTTTTTTTTTTTTTTGGATCAAACACCCCAAAGTTCTTTCCTTCTTTATCTCTTCATTTCTCATGGAAGTCTTTCCCGGGGCGGCCTGTCTTGTGAATTTCCTCAAACTGGAGCTGGAGTTGATGCGATGGAAAAGAAAGTCACGTTTTTTTCTATTCATAATCCCTGCTCTCCTAGAAAGGTTTTTTTTATTTTTTTTTTTTTCGGGGTGATGGTGGTGGTGGTGGGGGGTTGTAGCAGGAGCATCATCGTGTGCTTATTTTTGGGCCGTGCCAAAAAGATGCCCCCCTCGCAGGCCCGGATGCTCCGGGGGCGGGGGGGTTGGTGACAAATCCACAGTTGGCTGTCGCTTCCTAGACGTGTTAAGCTGGAGGGCTGCTTGCACCCCTCTGGGCCAGGGGTATTCACCTTGGTGGGGGCCTCCCCTTCAGCTGGAGGTAGGTGTCTGGAGGAAAGTGGAGGTGATGTGCGGTGACACGGCGAGGAGGGGAGCTCTGGATGGAGATGGAGAAGGAGACCACGGCGCTGCCGGCGTTGTTCGCTGATCCGTTTTGCTCGGGAGATTTTTTTTTTGTTTCTTTTGAATAAACTGGAGACAAAGTAGGAGGGCGGGGCCAGTTCCCCTGAGACGGCCTCATGCAATTTGAATGCCGTTGTCTCGTGAGGACATAATCAGTTCAATCTTTCCTCCTTGTTGTGTTCATTTGTTCATATATTCAATTTGGAACGATTCATCTGTTGGAGTTTGAAGCCTTTCACGATCCATTGTAGGAAAAGAAAGTATGGTGGCTCTGTTGTGGATACTTATTGATTGATTCACAGCTTCTTCTTTTTTTTTTTGGTTAACATTATTTGCGTTACCTAATTGTTTGTCCACTGACAGAGAATCAGATAAATTGCTTTATACTCGATCCGGGTCTTCAATAAAATCCCACTGTCTGTTTGCGTCTCAGATTATTCAGCTGTTTGCTTTCTGGATTCATCTGCTTCATCTCCTGACTGAAATCTTCGACTCGTCGCTTCCGCGTTCACGTCTGTGCGGTTATACAGTTTGGACTTCCAGAACGTCCCGCGACAAAAGACACCAACGCGCTCTTAACGGAGCGCCGGCCCGCGGTCCGAGCGTCTCCCCTTCACCCCGACCACACCAAGACAAAGTCACAACATACACAAAGATGTCCATTTATCCCCCCCAACCTCCGACCCCCCTCCCCCGGGCGGAGGCAAAGTCTTCCCGCTTAACGCGGGTGTTACTGAGTGACTCGAGCAGCATGGACTGGGAGCCGCCGGCGCTGCTGGAATGTCCAGAGAACACAAGCAGGCAGCGAGCTCAAACAAGCGCGCACAATGGTGCGATTTGTTTAGCGTTGCTCTGATTGCGCCCAGATATTCGCCCGTGGCCCGTTCGGAAGAATCGGCCACTGCGCAGGTGCCCGATTGTGAAAGCGCCTCCCCGAGGTTTGTTCCCGCCGGGAGGAACTCGCTATCGAGCACGACGCGACATTGCTGCACTTGTGTAAGAATTAAACAGAGCGCCGGCTGCCAGGGACGTCGGGAAATGTCCAAAGCACGCAGTCTTGCCTTTGTCTTGTCTGCGGGACGCAAATAGTCTTGGTTGGATTTTTAGCTCCAGGCTGTCGCAGGAAGCGGCGAAAAACACTTCTTCATCGTTTTTTGGACAGCCGTTGTTTTCTTTTTGCACGTAAAATACAAACTGAGGACACCGTAGACGGGCGTCGTCGTATTGTGAAGAAGGGATGGGATCTCTGAGCTTCACTGCGTGTTAGCAACGGAAGTTAATCACCCAACAGTCGATTGGCCGGCCAGCACTGTTCCCACAACTGGCTCAGTAGGGACGTTTAAATTCTCATTTAATCTGATCAATAGTCTCGATTTTTTTTTTATGCAACTCCATGTGTACAAAAAAAAAAAGATGGCCGCTTCAAATAAGATGGAACCTGAATGTGTTTTAAAAATGAATTTTTAACCAACTGATTAATTAATGATTGGGGCTATTTCACTTTCTTGGAGGAAGTTAGACTTCCAGTCCAGTCAGGATTTTAAATTGATGGTTAACGAAATGAAATTTTTGCACAACTGTGAGTTCGAACCAGTTTTTTCTTCTTCTTCTTCTTTTTTTTTGAAGGTTTGACATTCACACGAGCAATAAGTGTAATTGAAGTGCGCAGACACTTTCAATATGATGCAAATGCTGGGTTGTTTTTACTCTTGGATGTCATGCATTGCACATTTCCAGTTAACATGTGACACAATTTCTCTGTTCTTTAAAGGGAGAAAAAGCAGAAAATTCACGATATCAAAAACAACATTAAAGAAGCTATAGAGGTAAGTTTGTTCCTGGTCACTGCCCTCTTTGAGTCCTTTTGGAGCAATGTGCTGATATTGAAGTGCTGTTTAATATCCTGTAAAATAAACCTTTCATTAAATAAAGTTTTGTAACTAATGCAAATTGTCGCAACGTTTTAAAATACTGACAGATTCACATTTTTCACTTTACGGTTTGGCAACATGAGCTAATCATGACATTGTTGTGACATTACGAGCTGACATCAACGCTGCTGTGTTTCTCAACATTTTCGAGTTTTTCTCATGAATCTTTCTCTCCTCTGCTTCCTCCAACCCAGACGATTGTAGCTGCCATGTCGACGCTCACACCGCCGTGCCAGTTAGCCAGCCCTGCCAACCAATTCCAAATCGAATACGTCATGAAGCTGGCCAACCAGAAGGATTTTGAGTTTCCCTCGGTGAGTTTCCTCCTCCTCCTCCTCCACCGACTCTCACCGCTCGGCTGACTTCTCCCACTATTATTGTTATTTCTTTGTTCTTTTTAGCCGATGGCCTAACGCTGTTAAGTCTGCGTAATAAAGTTAATGTCTGGCCGGCTTGTTTTGTTCTTCCTTTTGTGAGCAGCGCGAGCTCTGATTGGTTTAGAGCATTTGCTTCCCCCTATTTCGGACCATCTGTAGCGGAATAGCCAGAGTTCAGTGCAGAGTTCGAACACAAGTGTGTGGTGTGAGAGTGTCACAGCTCAGCCTTAACATCAACTCACCCTACTATTGTAATTATTATTATTACATTATCATTATCATTATCATTATTATTATTATTATTAGTAGTAGTAGTAGTAGTAGTAGTAGTAGTGGTAGACCGTGAGTGTTTAAATCTCTTTGTTCAAGAGCAAAGTCACACCTGCCGTGTTTTCCACGAGTCATTAAGTTGCGGTTGCACAGCGATGAAGGCTGGGCGTGCGATTCCCCCTCCGGACCTGCGGTGGCGGCGCAGCGCCCGCAGGTAGCTAATCAGCAGGTGCG